>NC_141619.1:40095718-40271968 GCF_047967505.1 Dipteris shenzhenensis
CCCACCCCCCCTGGTGGCCGTGGCCGCCCACCCCCCCCCTCCTCTCACCCCCTTTGCTCCCACCCAACCCCTCCCCGGGCTGGCGGCTGCGGCTGCTAGCCCCCCCCTCTTCACCCTCCCCCCCCTTCGCTACCCCCAGCTCTCCCCCTCCCTCTTCCCCACACCCCCCCTTCCCTCGGGCTGGCGGCCGCGGCCGCCAGCCCCCCCCTTAGCCGCTCCCTGCCCCCCTTCTCAGCCGCTCCCACCCAACCCCCTCCCCGCCCCCTCTCAGCCGCTCCCCCCACCTCAGCCGCCCTCCCAGCCCCCCCTCTCAGCTGCTCCCACCCAACCCCCTCCCCTAAGCTGGCGGCCGCGGCTGCCAGCCCCCCTCCCACCCCCTTCGCTCCTCCTACCCCTCTCACCCCTCCCACCCAACCCCCTCCCCGCTCCCGAGCTGGCGGTGCGGCCGGCAGCCCCCCCTCACACCTGCTTCCCCCCCCCTCTTCACCCTCCCCCCCTTCGCTACCCCTAGCTCTCCCCCTCCCTCTTCCCCACACCCCCCCCGGGCTGGCGGCCGTGGCCGCCAGCCCCCCCCCTCAGCCGCTCCCCGCCCCTCCTCTCAGCCGCTCCCACCCAAGCCCCTCCCCCCCCCCTCTCAGTTGCTCCCCCCCCCTCAGCCGCCCTCCCCGCCCCCCCTCTCAGCCGCTCCCACCCAACCCCCTCCCCACCCCCGAGCTGGCGGCCGCGGCCGCCAGCCCCCCCTCCCACCCCCTTCGCTCCTCCTACCCCTCTCACCCCTCCCACCCAACCCCCTCCCCGCTCCCGTGGTGGCGCGGCCGCCAGCCCCCCCTCCCACCCGCTTCCCTCCCAGCCCTCCCTCCCACCCGCCGCGCCAGCCCCCCCTCCCACCCGCTTCCCTCTCCAGCCCTCCCTCCCACCCGCCGCGCCAGCCCCCCCTCCCACCCGCCTCCCACCCACCTCCCTCTTCGCCCCGAGCTGGCGGCTGCTGTCGCCAGCCCCCTTCCTCCCCTCCCTTCCTCCTCCCTTCCCTCCATCCTCTTCTTCTCCTTCCCTGAACCTTTCTCTCTCTAGTTCCTCTCTCTTCGAATTTTAAAAAAGAAACTAGAAAAAAAAGTTTGCAAGTACCTGGAAAAAGTTTGTAAGTTCGCTCTTTCTTGCTTTCTTGCTCTTCCTTCCTTGCTCTCTTGATCGTCCTTGCTTTCTTGCTTTCTTGCTTCAGTGAATGAAATGAGGGGAGAATGAATGAAGAAGGAAGACTATATATAAGAAAAATTAGGTTTTTCTCCTCCTCTCCTATTGGCTTTCCATTCCTCCCCTCTCTCCTATTGGCTTTTCATTTATCTCCTCTCCTATTGGCTTTCCATTCCTCCCCTCTCTCCTATTGGCTTTTCATTTATCTCCTCTCCCATTGGCTCCCATTACTCCCCCTCTCCTATTGGACCCCCATCCCTCATCCATTAGCCCTCCTCCCATCCATCCATTTCTTCTTCCTCCCCATTGCCACCACTCCCATCCCACATTTCCACCACGTCCCATACTCCTCCCATTTCCCAAAATCCCATATTTCCCCATCTCACCCTCCTCTTTTTCATCCCCTATTAACTCCCTCACTCATTTCACTCCCTTATTAGCCTACTCCGCTATTACCTTTCCCTCTCCCATTCCATTCTTCCCTCCCCACTCTCACTTCCACTTCCCATTACTCACTTGCCATTTGAAAACTATTAATATATTATTATACTATTTTTTATACTTATTATCATACACCCTTATTACTTCCCTATCCTATTCCACTCCTCCCTCCTCATTCCCACTTCCACTTCCCATTACTCACTTGCTATACACATTTGCAAACTATTAATATATTATTATATGATTTTTTATACTATTTGTAAACTTACATATGGGCAAAATCACAGGTGTCAAAGCGATCCTATTGTGTTCATACAACAACTGTGCTTTTATTCAAGGGCATATTTATCCTCATCAACAAGCTTATTTACTCAAGGTATGAAGTGCATAATTTGTGCACTAGTTGTTTACTTTGTGTCAAAATTGTTTGCCACACACACACACATATACATATACCGAGAATTTTCTAATATTATCGCATCTACATTTCTCCGATGGGCACAAAACTTTGTACACTCCTCAACCTAGGTCTTATTGACTTGCATACAAAGTGGTGCACCCATCTCATAAGTACTTGTTCGGATAACACACCTCCAAACGTATTTTATGACGATTGTGCATAACACTAGCAACAAAATGGTGTATCATGTGAGACAGACTATGCAAAGCATATCCAATGGACACAAGAATTTACACGTTCCTCAACCTAGGCAGTATTGACTTGTGTGCAAAGTGGCATCCCCATCCAATAAGTACTTGTTTGAAAAATACACCTACGATCGTGTTTTTTGACGATTGTGCATGACACTAAGGCAACAATGGTGTTTTATGCTTGATCGACAATGCAAAGCATATCCGATGGGCACAATACTTTGCACACACCTTCAAATAGGTAGAATTGACTTACATGCAAAGTGGCACGCCCATCCCATAAGTGCTTGATCCTATAACATACCTAGCAGCGTGTTTTTTGACGGATGTGCATGACACTAGAGTAAAAATAGTATTTAATGCTCGATCGACCATGCAAAGGATATCCGATGGGCACAAAAATTTTTATATGCCTCAACCTAGGTGGTATTGAAATGTTCTCAATGAGGCACACCCATCCGATAAGTACTTGGTCAGATAACACACCTAATTTCGTGTTTTTTTGCAGATGTGCATATCATTAGGGAAAAAATGGTGTATAATGCGTGATCGACCATGCAAATCATATCCGATGGTGACAATACTTTGCACGCACCTCAAAGTAGTTAAAATAGACTTGCGTGCAAAGTGGATCCCCCATCTGATAAGTATTTATTTGAATAACACACCTATGGCCGTGTTTTTATATGGTTGTGCATGACACTAAGGCAAAAACAGTGTGTTATGCTTAATCGACAATGCAAAGCATATCCAATGGGCACAATAATTTGCACACACCTTCAAATAGGTGGAATTGACTTACATGCAAAGTGGCACGCCCATCGCATAAGTGCTTGATCAGATAACACACCTAGCTGCGTGTTTTTTTACGGATGTGCATGGCACTAAGGCAAAAATGGAATTTAATGCTCGATCGACCATGCAAAGCATATCCGATGGGCACGATACTTTGGACACACCTTCAACTAGGTGGAATTGACTTACATGCAAAGTGGCATTCCCATCGCATAAGCGCTTGATCGGATAACACACCTAGCAGCGTGTTTTTTTACGGATGTGCATGGCACTAAGGCAAAAATGGTATTTAATGCTCGATCGACCATGCAAAGCCTATCCGATGGGCATAATACTTTTCCTATACCTCAACCTAGTTGGTATTAAAATTTTGTCAAAGAGGCACACCCATACGATAAGTACTTGGTCAGATAACATACCCAAGGGCATGTTTTTTTGCGGATGTGCATACCACTAGGGAAAAAACGGTGTATAATGCGTGATGGACCATGCAAATCATATCCAAAGGTGACAATACTTTGCACACACCTCAACCTAGTTGAAACGGACATGCGTGCAAATTGGAGCCCCCATCCGATAAGTACTAGTTTGAATAACACATCTAGGACTGCGTTTTTTTATGAATGTGCATGACACTAAGACAAAAACGGTGTTTTATGCTTTATCGACAATGCAAAGCATATCCGATGGGCACAATACTTTGCACACACCTTCAACTAGGTAGAATAGACTTACATGCAAAGTGGCATGCCCATCCCATAAGTGCTTGATCGGATAACATACCTAGCAACGTGTTTTTTGACAGATGTGCATGACACAAAAGCGAAAATAGAATTTAATGCTCGATCGACCATGCAAAGGATATCCGATGGGCATAAAACTTTTCGTACACCTCAACCTAGGTGGTATTGAAATGTTCTCAATGAGGCACACCCATCCGATAAGTACTTGGTCAGATAACACACCTAATGGCGTGTTTTTTTGCGAATGTGCATATCATTAGGGAAAAAATGGTGTATAATGCGTAATCGACCATGCAAATCATATCCGATGGTGACAATACTTTGCACGCACCTCAAAGTAGTTATAACAGACTTGCGTGCAAAGTGGAGCCCCCATCTGATAAGTACTCATTTGAATAACACACCTATGGCCGTGTTTTTATATGGTTGTGCATGACACTAAGGCAGAAACGGTGTGTTATGCTTGATCGACAATGCAAAGCATATCCGATGGGCACGATACTTTGCACACACCTTCAACTAGGTGGAATTGACTTACATGCAAAGTGGAATTCCCATCGCATAAGTGCTTGATCGGATAACACACCTAGCAGTGTGTTTTTTTACGGATGTGCATGGCACTAAGGCAAAAATGGTATTGAATGCTCGATCGACTATGCAAAGCATATCCGATGGGCATAATACTTTTCCTATAAATCAACCTAGGTGGTATTAAAATGTTGTCAAAGAGGCAGACCCATCCAATAAGTATTTGGTCAGATAACATACCTAAGGGCGTGTTTTTTTCCAGATGTGCATACCACTAGGAAAAAATCGATGTATAATGCGTGATCGACCATGCAAATCATATTCGATGGTGACAATACTTTGGACACACCTCAACCTAGTTGAAACAGACTTGCGTGCAAACTGGAGCCCCCATCCGATAAGTACTAGTTTGAATAACACACCTAGGACCGTGTTTTTTCATGGTTGTGCATGACACCAAGGCAAAAACGGTGTTTTATGCTTGATCGACAATGCAAAGCATATCCGATGGGCACAATACTTTGCACACACCTTCAACTGGGTAGAATTGACTTACATGCAAAGTGGCACGCCCATTGCATAAGTGCTTGATCAGATCACACACCTAGCAGCGTGTTTTTTTACGGATGTGCATGGCACTAAGGCAAAAATGGTATTTAATGCTCGATCGACCATGCAAAGCATATCCGATGGGCACAATACTTTGCACACACCTTTAACTAGGTGGAATTGACTTACATGCAAAGTGGCACACCCATCCCATAAGTGCTTGATTGGATAACATACCTATCAGCGTGTTTTTTTATGGATGTGCATGACACGAGCAAAAATAGTATTTAATGGTCGATCGACCATGCAAAGCATATCCCATGGGCACAATACTTTTCACACACCTTCAACTAGGTGGAATTGACTTACATGAAAAGTGTCACGCCCATCGCATAAGTGATTGATCAGATAACACACGTAGAAGTGTGTTTTTTTACGGATGTGCATGGCACTAAGGCAAAAATGGTATTTCATGCTCGATCGACCATGCAAAGCATATCCGATGGGCACGATAATTTGCACACACTTTCAACTAGGTGGAATTGACTTACATGCAAAGTGGCATTCCCATCGCATAAGTGCTTGATTAGATAACACACCTAGGAGCGTGTTTTTTACGGATGTGCATGGCACGAAGGCAAAAATGGTATTTAATGCTCGATCGACCATGCAAAGCATATCCGATGGGCATAATACTTTTCTCATACCTCAACCTAGGTGGTATTAAAATGTTTTCAAAGAGGCATACCCATCCGATAAGTACTTGGTCAGATAACATACCTAAGGGCGTGTTTTTTTGTGGATGTGCATACCACTAGGAAAAAAACGGTGTATAATGCGTGATCGACCATGCAAATCATATCCGATGGTGACAATAATTTGCACACACCTCAAACTAGTGGAAACAGACTTGCGTGCAAACTGGAGCCCCCATCCGATAAGTACTAGTTTGAATAATACACCTAGGACCGTGTTTTTTCATGGTTGTGCATGACACCAAGGCAAAAACGGAGTTTTATGCTTGATCGACAATGCAAAGCATATCCGATGGGCACAATACTTTGCACACACCTTAAAATAGGTGGAATCGACTTACATGCAAAGTGGCACGCCCATCCCATAAGTTCTTGATCGGATAACATACCTAGCAGCGTGTTTTTTGACGGATATGCATGACACTAGAGCAAAAATAGTATTTAATGCTTGATCGACCATGCAAAGCATATCCGATGGGCACAAAACTTTTTGTATGCCTCAACCTAGGTGGTATTTAAATGTTCGCAATGAGGCACACCCATCTGATAAGTAATTGGTCAGATAACACACCTACCAGCGTGTTTTTTAATGGATGTGCATGGCACTAAGGCAAAAATGGTATTTAATACTCGATCTACCATGCAAAGCATATCCGATGGGCACGATACTTTGCACACACCTTCAACTAGGTGGAATAGACTTATATGCAAAGTGGCACACGCATCCCATAAGTGCTTGATTGGATAACATACCTAGCAGCGTGTTTTTTGACGGATGTGCATGACACTAGAGCAAAAATAGTATTTAATGCTCGATCGACCATGCAAAGCATATCTGATGGGCACAAAACTTTTCTTATGCCTTAACCTAGGTGGTATTGAAATTTTCTCAATGAGGCACACCCATTCGATAAGTACTTGGTCAGATAACACACCTAATGGCGTGTTTTTTTGCGGATGTGCATATCATTAGGAAAAAAATGGTGTATAATGCATGATCAACCATGCAAATCATATCCGATGGTGACAATACTTTGCACGCACCTCAATGTAGTTAAAACGGACTTGCGCGCAAAGTGGAGCCCCCATCTGATAAGTACTTATTTGAATAACACACCTATGGCCGTGTTTTTATATGGTTGTGCATGACACTAAGGCAAAAACGGTGTGTTATGCTTGATCGACAATGCAAAGCATATCCGATGGGCACAATACTTTGACTAGGTGGAATTGACTTACATGCAAAGTGGCACGCCCATCGCATAAGTGCTTGATTAGATAACACACCTAGCAGCGTGTTTTTTTACGGATGTGCATGGCACTAAGGCAAAAATGGAATTTAATGCTCGATCAACCATGGAAAGCATATCCGATGGGAATGATACTTTGCACACACCTTCAAATAGGTGGAATTGACTTACATGCAAAGTGGCATTCCCATCGCATAAGTGCTTGATCAGATAACACACCTAGCAGCGTGTTTTTTTACGGATGTGGATGGTACTAAGGCGCAAATGGTATTTAATGCTCGATCGACCATGCAAAGCATATCGTATGGGAACGATACTTTGCAATACCTTAAACCAGGTGGAATTGACTTACATGCAAAGTGGCACGCCCATCACATAAGTGCTTGACCGGATAACACACCTAGCAGCGTGTTTTTTTACGGATGTGCATGGCACTGAGGCAAAAATGGTATTTAATGCTCGATCGACCATGCAAAGCATATCCGATGGGCACGATACTTTGCACACACCTTCAACTAGGTGGAATAGACTTACATGCAAAGTGGCACACCCATCCCTTAAGTGCTTGATCGGATAACATACCTAGCAGCGTGTTTTTTGACGGATGTGCATGACACTAGAGTAAAAAAAGTATTTAATGCTCGATCGAGCATGCAAATGATATCCGATGGGCACAAAACTTTTTGTATGCCTCAACCTAGGTGGTATTGAAATGTTCTCAATGAGGCACACCCATCCGATAAGTACTTGGTCACATAACACACCTAATGGCGTGTTTTTTTGTGGATGTGCATATCATTAGGGAAAAAATGGTGTATAATGCGTGATCGACCATGCAAATCATATCCGATGGTGACAATACGTTGCATGCGCCTCAACATAGTTGAAACAAACTTGCGTGAAAAGTGGATCCCCCATCTGATAAGTACTTATTTGAATAACACACCTATGGCCGTGTTTTTATATGGTTGTGCATGACACAGGCAGAAACGGTGTGTTATGCTTGATCAACAATGCAAAGCATATCCGATGAACACAATACTTTGCACACACCTTCAACTAGGTGTAATTGACTTACATGCAAAGTGGCACGCCCATCGCATAAGTGCTTGATCAGATAACACACCTAGCAGCGTGTTTTTTTACGGATGTGCATAGCACTAAGGCAAAAATGGTATTTAATGCTCGATCAACCATGCAAAGCATATCAGATGGGCACGATACTTTGCACACACCTTCAACTAGGTGTAGTTGACTTACATGCAAAGTGGCATTCCCATCGCATAAGTTCTTGATCGGATAACACACCTAGCAGCGTGTTTTTTTACGGATGTGCATGGCACTAAGGCAAAAATGGTATTTAATGCTCGATCGACCATGCAAAGCATACCCGATGGGCATAATACTTTTCTTATACCTCAACCTAGTTGGTATTAAAATGTTGTCGAAGAGGCACACCCATCCGATAAGTACTTGGTCAGATAACATACCTGGCGTGTTTTTTTGCGGATGTGCATACCACTAGGGAAAAAACGGTGTATAATGCGTGATCGACCATGCAAATCATATCCGATGGTGACAATACTTTGCACACACCTAAACCTAGTTAAAACAGACTTGCGTGAAAACTAGAGCCCCCATCCAATAAGTACTAGTTTGAATAACACATCTAGGACTGCGTTTTTTGACGAATGTGCATGACACTAAGACAAAAACGGTGTTTTATGCTTGATCGACAATGCAAAGCATATCCGATGGACACAATACTTTTCACACACCTTCAACTAGGTAGAATCAACTTACATGCAAAGTGGCACGCCCATCCCATAAGTGCTTGATCAGATAACATACCTAGCAGTGTGTTTTTTGACGGATGTGCATGACACTAGAGTAAAAATAGTATTTAATGCTCGATTGACCATGAAAAGGATATCCAATGGGCACAAAACTTTTTGTATGCCTCAACCTAGGTGGTATTGAAATGTTCTCAATGAGGCACACCCATCCGATAAGTACTTGGTCAGATAACACACCTAATGGCGTGTTTTTGTGCGAATGTGCATATCATTAGGGAAAAAATGGTGTATAATGCGTGATCGACCATGCAAATCATATCCGATCGTGACAATACTTTGCACGCACCTGAACGTAGTTAAAACGGACTTGCGTGCAAAGTGGGGCCCCCATCTGATAAGTACTTATTTGAATAACACACCTATGGCCGTGTTTTTATATGGTTGTGCATGACAGTAAGGCAGAAACAGCATGTTATGCTTGATCGACAATGCAAATAATATTGGATGGGCACAATACTTTGCACACACCTTCAACTAGGTGGAATTGACTTACATGCAAAGTGGCATTCCCATCGCATAAGTACTTGATCGGATAACACACCTAGCAGCGTGTTTTTTTCACGGATGTGCATGACAGGAGCAAAAATAGTATTTAATGCTCGATGGACCATGCAAAGCATATCCGATGGGCACAACACTTTTTGTACACCTCAACTAGGTGGAATTGACTTACATGTGGCACCCGCATCCCATTAGTGCTTGATTGGATTGATTGGATAATATACCTAGTAGGCTCATGTTTTTTTACAGATGTGCATGACACTAGAGCAAAAATAGTATTTAATGCTTGATTGACCATGCAAAGGATAACTTGGCATATCCATCTGATGAGTACTTGATCCCACCAATAAATTAAGTACTAATTAAAAATTATAATAAATGAGTAGATTATAAAAAAGAGACTAATATTTATGTAATTGTTGCTACTGTAGCTTGCTTGCGAAGGACTCTCACAAAGGAGATGGCTATAGATTTTGTTCCAGGGATGGATGTGATTTTATGTAGCAAAAGAGAAGTAGTTGCATTTGCTACAATCCATGATAGTGATCCCAATTCACTTTGCCACTTTCGAAGACTTGGCGAAGATAAGGTGGCAGTTACTGTATCAAAGATTCTTAGTGCACATGTTGAGCTAAAGTATAAATGTGGAGATATGGAAACACTTGGAGATGTTATGCCCTACAATACATCCAACAAATCATTTATAGCATGGGACAAAGATGAGACTTATGCAACAGACATTATCAAGAATACAAAGTGCACCACCTTGGATTTTACTATAGGGGACATTTTACAAATGAGATCATTTGCAAATAAGATTGTAGCAGAAGGTGAAGTATTGGGATTTGAACAAGTGGAGCAATGGTCATTTGCGCAGATGAGGATTCTAAAAGTCACTGATGATGGTATGGTTGATAACATAACATCCTTATGTGATCCCTACTATGAGGTAGGCAAGAATATGAGATGGAGCATGCAATTTTTGAACATGAGAAAGAGGCACGTGGTTTTCAATGATAAAGACAATGTATACTACAATATCAAAGGACCTAAAAAGCGTGCCCATGTGCCAGGCTCTATCACTTCAAATGTGGATGATTTCAATATACTCAATTATAGAAGTGACATCTTATCTGGAGTGGATGAGTTCATTGGTTCCAAGAAACAAAATGATTTTAGAAGCGAAGCCTTATCTGGGGTGAATGAATTATTGCACAGTGAGAAGGGCAAAGGTTTCAATAGCGATGTCTTGTCAAGTGTGGATGAGTTCATGCATATTAACAAACCTGGTGTCAATCAAGGTTGTGGATTTGTGAAAGCCATGCAAGATATCCCAATGAGTGATGTTCTCTCAGGAGTGGAAGAGTTTCAAGGTTCTCAATACTCTCGTAGAATATTGAATTCATTGAATGGTCCTAAGAGTATGTTAAAAACGAGGATGAGATCAACAGAGGATTATTCAGTATTTAACTTTGATTGTGATATGAACAAGGATGCAACGACCAATCATGGATGCTTGGTTACAAACAAATGTGAGTTAATGCAGATTATCCGCTCGTTTGAGCAATTTTGTATCGCCCTTTCGAAAGGGTAATTTTGTTACAAACACTGTTGTATATGTCCGACATGTATATGCATTTGTTACTCATCATTTCACAAGAACAATTTTGTATCACCCTGCAAGCAAGGGAAATTTTGTTATAAAAAACTTTCTTTTGTAACTACCAAAAAAAAAAAAGGATTAGTGGGGCTAAACAGGGTCAAAAGGAAGCCCTGTTTAGCCCCACTAACCCTTTTTTTTAACTTCTGTTAATCGTCGCTATATAGCGATGTTTACCAGTGTCGCTATATAGCGACGATTAATAGTGTCGCTATATAGCGACGTTTTTAGTGTCGCTATATAGCGACAGTTAATCATCGCTATATAGCGATGTTTGCCAGTGTCACTATATAGCGACGATTTATAGCGATGGTCCTTTTCCGACGCTTTTAGCGACACTTATAGCGACGTTTGTGCCCGTGAAAAAAAAAATTTTAATGTAAAAAGCGTCAGTATTTTCGTCGGAAAATGGCCTGTGCCTTGTAGTGAAGGTTGAAATCCTTATGCCCCTCCATCACAGGTAATTTTCCATAGCGATTTGTCTCGATCATGCTGCGCACATCTTTAGCCTCATTGAGTTGTAGTAAGTAAGGAATCAGCTCTCCTAGTAGAGTATTATCATCCTTGTCTTATACATCAAACGTTGAATAAAATATGCAATTTGACAGAGGGCTAACGCAAGCCTTGTATGGGGAGTCATCAACAAGGATTGTCTTTCTTGCATCACATCCAAATGCCTTTGAGATTTTTGCTAAGTGTCTGAACATTGCCTCAACACCAACCTTGTCGGGCCTATTTATCCTCATCTTACTATAAGTGTAGCATCCTTGCGGTTGTGAAGCATGTCAAAGGGAGGCTCTCATTTGCATAATTTTGCAGCACTACCATATCAAGTATGTTATGCTCCATTGCAGTTGACCAGATACGTACATTAAATCTTTGTAGCAAGATTCTAACGAATTCTATGCACCCAAGATGAACAACCGTATAAATAATTTTGTCATGCATAATAGATGGATGTATTGGTGACTTGAATAGGTAGTGACTCAATAGCAAGCCATTCAAGTCTAATATGATTGTTATTCTTGGCATATCCAAAGAAATTGTATGTGGATGTAGATCCAAATTCTCCTTGAAGTTGCTAGCTTTTGACTCATCCAAATTGTTAGGTGCTACATTTTCATACATGTTTGCAACAACAATAAGATTATCTAGTCTTATCCCCAATGTTGAGAGAGTATGTTCATCCATGTTCTCTTCTAAAAGTATAGGATCAATGATATTCCTTTTAATAGTCTCCATTTTTTGTGTTATGTTTGTGAAGATTGTGGGAGAGAGGGAAGGAGTCTCACTTGAGGCTTTGTCACATGCACAATGGGGGAATACACACGAAGGTGGAGGCTGAAAAACAGTTTTCCTCTTCTTATAAGTTGTGAAAGCCAAAAGAACTCTAGTACAAAGAAATAGAAGAACCCTATATGTGGGTCTCAAACCAAACTCAACTAACTAAGGTGGCATACTAACTGATCCACAAACTATAGTAGATAAGGATAGCTGTCATCCAGCTATTATTCGTGGGCGGTGTACCAACTGCATCTCCAGCTAACAAGTCGGTGACATAAGTACACAACGGTCACCCTGTCATATCTCGAGTGGAGCTCGATATCTCAACACTCCCCCTCGAGCTCAATCCCAAATCCTGCACACCAAGCAGGTCTCTGAACTTGCGCAGCTTCTCTGCGCCCAATGCTTTCATGAATATGTCAGCTACCTGATCCTCTGTGCTGACATAAACTAGATCAATAAGACCTAGTAAAACCTTCTCCCGCACATAGTGATAATGCACCTCAATGTGCTTTGTTCTGGCATGAAAGACTGGGTTCTTTGCCAAGTGTATACTGCTCATGTTGTCACAATAAATGACAACCGGCCCATCTGTAGACTGATGCATATCATAGAGTAGCTTATGCAACCAAGCTACCTCACATGCAGCCATTGCTGCACCCCTGTACTCAGCCTCTGTGCTCGACAAGGCAACTGTAGGCTATTTCTTGCTGCTCCAAGTGACTGCAGCACTCCCAAAAGAGAACACATATCCACTGGTAGATCGTCTATCAGAAATGCTACCAGCCCAATCAGCATTAGTGTATCCATGCAACTGTATCTGAACCCCAGCCTCATAAAATAGTCCATACTGCAATGTGGACTTCACATACCTGAGTATGCGTCTAGCCGCATCCAAATGCGGTTTCCTTGGAGCCTGCATAAACTGACTTACCAACCCAACAGCATAGCTCAAATCTGGCCTGGTAATAGTCATGTAAATCAAACTTCCTACTATGCGTCTGTACATAGTAGGGTCTTCCAAAAGCTCGCCTGCATCTGTGCTCAGCTTCACATTCTGCTCCAAAGGAACTGAAATAGGCTTACAGCCTGTCATCCCATATTTGGACAACATGTCCAATCCATACTGCCTCTGCAAGAGCTGTATCCCACTTGGTGATCTAATCACCTCAATGCCCAAGAAATAACACAGCTCTCCCAAATCCTTCATCTCAAACTTCTGCCTCAATAGCATTTTCACATGAAGGATATCTTCATCACTATCACCTATGATGATCAAATCATCAACATAAATGACCAGCAGCATAATCCCTTTCTCTGTTTTTCTCACATAGAGTGAGAAATCTGCCTTGGAAATCTGAAAGCCAATAGTGACAAGATACTGTCCTATCTTGTCAGACCATGCTCTAGGTGCTTGCTTCAAGCCATACAAGGCTTTCTTCAACCTGCAAACAAACTCAGGATGAGTAGCATGAACATAACCTGCTGGCTGCTCCATAAAGACCTCTTCTTGCAAATCACCATGCAAGAAGGCATTCTTTACATCCATCTGATGTAAAGACCATCCCTTTGATGCAGCCATAGCAATGGCTGCTCTTATGGTTGCCATCCTTGCAACCGGGCTGAAAGTTTCTTCATAATCAATGCCATATGTCTGTGCATACCCCTTGACAACTAATCTTGCCTTGTATCTATTCACAGAACCATCTGCATTGTGCTTGATCTTTTAAACCCACTTACAACCAATTGCATTCTTGCCTTTAGGCAAAGGCACCAATTTCCATGTAGCATTAGCATCCAAGGCATCCATTTCTTCATCCATGGCTTTCTCCCATTTTTCATTTCCCATGGCTTGCTCAAAAGAAGTGGGTTCTGGTTCCTGTATCACTTTGACCATATAGGCATAGTGAATGGCTGTAAATCCATCATATTTCAGCCTATCCACAGGATACCTAACTTTGGTAGACCTGCGCAAAATAGGCTCACTTCCAGGTGCTCTCAAAACATCCCTGGTCTCTTTACTCCGGGTGTAACAACAGAAGGAATACCCAACTCATCATCAATGCTCTGTTCTGAGCCACTGGATTCACCATCCACATAAGAGTGACCTGCATTCACATCAAACATGGGCTGATCTACCTTCTCTTTTCCTTTTCGTGATACCTGCGTACCACTATCTGCATTGCTTTGAGGAGATTCTCCTGATCTCAATCTACCTGTCCATGGTGAAGTATGTGAACCACTGCTAGAGGACACTGCAAGTCCACTGATATTTTGCAATTGCTGCTGTGAATTCTGTGCAGCAATACCATTTTGTGCATCTACATCAATCATCACATTTACTGGTTTATACCAGCTGCTCATCTCATCAAAAACAACATCTCTGCTCACTGTGAACTTACGTGTAGAAGGGTTATAGCATCTATACCCTTTCTGCTGCAGAGAATAACCAATAAAGACGCACTTCTCAGCTTTTGGATCCAACTTGGACCTCAACTCATCTAGCACATGGACATAGGCAATGCATCCAAAAATCTTCAAATGAGAAATATCTGGTTTCCTACCAGTATACATCTCCTCTGGCGTCATGCCATGTATTGCTGCAGTGGGAGTCCTGTTCATTATATAGACTGCTGTAGCAATTGCTTCAGCCCAATAATAATCTGGTAGATCTTTTTCATTTAGCATAGCCTGAGATACCTCTCCAATATGCCTGTTTTTTCTTTCTGCAATTCCATTTTGTTGTGGGGTATGACTGCATGAATATTGCTGCTTTATACCATGCTCCTGCAAGAACCTTGCAAACTCATTTGAGAGGTACTCTCCCCCTCCATCTGACCTTGGGCATTTTATTTGCAGGCCTGTTTCTTTTCCAACCATAGCTTTGAAAGCTTTGAAGTGCCCAAACACTTCACTTTTCTTTTTCATAAAATACACCCACAGTTTTCTGCTGAAGTCATCAATAAATGTGACAAAATAGTGACAGCCTCCAATAGATGCAGCTTTTGTAGTCCACACATTAGAGTGGATTAATTCCAATGGCTTTTTACTCTCTTGAACATGCCTAGGAAAAGGTTTCCTTGCCTGTTTCCCAAATTGACAGGCTTCACAAACCTTGTGCATTTCTGCAACCTTGAATTTAGGCAATCTTGCAACAATATTTTGGGCTTGCATTGATTTTAGTCGCTGTATATTAACATGACCAATGTGTTTGTGCCAGATATCAATATCTGCAACTACACCGGTCCCATGTGCAAACATTGCTGCACTCAATTTAGGCATGTCTGCATCCAACTTAAACATCCTGCCCTTCTTCTTTCCTTTTGCTATCAAGCGACCATTATTTTTCATATCCTCAACAAAGCATCCATGAGGATTAAATCTAACCTGCAAGCCCTGCTCAACCATTTGACCAACAGAAACCAGGTTCTTGGTGATGTTTGGGACATGAAATACATCAGACAAGTATTTCTTTTTCCCATCCTGCATAGACAAAGGAATTTTGCCAATTTGCACAATAGGATGTGCAGTATCATCACCAGTCTCCACAAATCCTAGTTTTTCCATTTTCTTGCATCCTGCATCCATTCAGCGTGACCTGTCATGTGGTTTGACGCACCCGAGTCAACATACCACACATCATTGCTTTCTTCTGCACTTGTTACAGAATTTGTCATATGCTGCACCATAAACAAATGCTCATTTCTGTCATCGCCCTGTCTACTAGAGGATGCATAATTGCCTTGCTGCAATTTTCCACTCATAATGTCATTCTGCTTTTTGTAGCATTCTTTAGCCATATGACCCATTTTGCCACAATAGTAGCATTCAACATTGCTGTTTGCATTTTGGCTTCTCTGCCATCCACCACGGCCTCTTTGGCTCCCCCTGCCTCTAGAGTTACCACATCCTCCTGCATAGGACTGGTTTTCTTGCGTTTGCTGCATATTGATTTCTACCACGGCCTGCAGATCGGCCTCCTCTACCTCTGCCAGCATTTGAGTAGAAGACAGTTTCTTTTGAAGTTCCTGCTGAAGAAGATGCACCCCCATTTCTCTGCTCTTCAGAAATTAGAAGAGCAATCAACTCCTCAAAATCAGGAAAGTTTTCACGGATGGCAATGGATGTCCGAAACTATGCATAATCCTTTCCTAGACCATTCAAGGTCACAGAAACCAAATCATCATCATCCACTGGCGACCCAATGGAAGCAAGTGCATCTGCAATTTTCTTCACTTTCATGTGGTAGTCATTTATGCTCAAATTTTCTCTCTGCACATTGTGCAACTCCTGTGCATTTTCCTGGCTTGCGTATTTGTGCTATACATTTTTGCCAAAGTATCCCATGCCTCCTTTGGCATATTTGCATCCTGAATATGCACAATCATGGAGTCCGAAATACTGATAGACAGCCAGTACATAACTTTCCTGGCTCTCTCATGCCATCCTTTGAATGCCTGCATTTCCTGTTGACTGGGAACATTAGGAAGAACAGGTTCTTCTTCATTTCCTGTAATGAATTCCCAATAGCCTTTTCCCATCAAGAAATTCGTCATTCGAAACTTCCATGCCTGGAAGTTGTTCTTGTCAAGCTTTTCAGTGACAATCTGTGAAAGAGAATCAGATGCCATTACAGAACACTGCAAAATATTCTGTCACTGCAAAAAAACACAGCTTTTGCCTCACACGGGCAGATCTGCAAAACCGACGAGAGTGGTATTTCACCACTCAGTCACTTCCTAGTGACGATTTTGCATCAACAGGCAATAGGCATGAATCTGCAACTCCCAATATCTCTGCACACAGGCATACAATGCAATTTCTGCGTCACCTTTCCACCGACTAGCCGCGCAGTGGTTGCACAGCAAAAAATAGGGCCTTTTTCTGAGTGCCTGCGAAGAACTTCTGCCTTCAAAACGACCTCAAATCAGAAAAATAAAGTCTCCCGCAGCATATACTGTGCTCTCGCCACACCGCAAAGGGCGTCTCAATCTGAAACAGTGCAATCCTGCACTTCTGGCTGTGCTACCTACAGAGATTTGCTCCCAAACTCGAAATAGGAAAGCAACACTGGTCCTCTTACCAGGACACCACGAACTTGGCTTGCTTTCTTGAGCTCCTTACCACGAACAAGGCTCTGATACCATGTGAAGATTGTGGGAGAGAGGGAAGGAGTCTCACTTGAGGCTTTGTCACATGCACAATGGGGGAAATACACACGAAGGTGGAGGCTGAAAAACAGTTTTCCTCTTCTTAGTTGTGAAAGCCAAAAGAACTCTAGTACAAAGAAATAGAAGAACCCTATATGTGGGTCTCAAACCAAACTCAACTAACTAAGGTGGCATACTAACTGAGCCACAAACTATAGTAGATAAGGATAGCTGTCATCCAGCTATTATTCGTGGGCGGTGTACCAACTGCATCTCCAGCTTATGCTTCTCTCATTCTCTATTTCTGCATAAGCTCATTCTCTATTTCCGTATAAGCTTATGGTTATGCTTCTCTCGTTCCCCCTCATCTCTTTCCCCTTCTCTATTTCCCCCTTCTCTCATTCTCTATTTAAGCTCATGCATAAGCATGAGCTTATTCTCTCTAACTCTTATTCTCTATTTCCCTTTTCTTCCTCTTCTCTTTCCTTTCCCTCTTCTTTCCTTTTCCTCTTCTTTCCCTCTTTCCTTTCCCTCTTCTTTCCTTTCCCTCTTCTTTCTTCTTACCTATGCCTATGCCTATGCCTATGCCTATGCCTGCCTATGCTTATGTTTGTTTTTTTGTTTTCTGTTTTCGTGTTTGTGTCTATGTTAGACATGGGATCACGCCGCTCATCTGACGAGTATGGATAGCCTCGCAAGAGGAGAGCTCACGATCTATATGCTCTAGAGGACTTTGATTCCTCTCATGCGACTACCCCGAGGACTAACTCCTCTCGGACCTGGCACTACGACTACCCCTGGTCTGACTCCTCTTCCATGTAGCACTGCGACTACCCCTCGGGGAACTCCTTTACTAGCCGCGCATGGCTTTGTCGGGAGTCCTGATGAGTTTGTAGCACAGATGAGCGATGAGGAGGCAACGAGATTCTTCTCTCTGCTCTCTCAGAGGACCTCAGCAATTCCTTCCCCTACACCGATGGGTGGACGTACTGACCAGCCATCCCCTCGTGCCCCTTCGACTACTGCAGGATCATCACCTGTGCATGCCTCTTGCAAGGGAAGGAAGAGTAGGACGGGCAGCTCATGTTGTGCTGACTCGGGAGATGTAGACAAGTCAGCACACTCACGCTCCTTTAGGTCTCCACTTGGTCCGGAGACACAGTATCAGTCAGGTCCCTTTCCCTCTCCTAGTCCCACTGCTACTCCTCACTCCGGAAGCGCTCACGCATGTTCCACTCCTTCAGACTCTGCTACCATCAGTCCCCCTTACTCATCAGGGGATCTCTTCTATCAAATCACATCTGCCAGAGAGATAATAGAAGATAAAAAGGGCAAAGAAGTGATGGCTACCATGAGGAGGTTGATGAGTCATAACTTTAAGAGCGGCATAAATACCAATTGGCGGTATCAAGATGCCCAAAAGAAGCAGGCGGTGATCGATGAGTTAAAACAAAGATACCCTAATTCGCCAAATGTGGAGTTTAATGACAATTATATGCGAGAGCGCATGGGTTTGGTCCTAAAGCATCGTAGATCAACCTTTCGTACTTCCATCACAAAGGGGTTGGCTAAACCCAGCTGGGCAGACAAAGCTGATTGGAAGTACTTCAAGAAGCAACATAGGGACCATCCCGAAATGTTTGAGGGTCAGAGGAGGGCTGCAAAGAGATGGCTGGATGTCATAGGCACTTCACACTTTGGTGCAGGCGGACGGTATGCGTTCGAGGCAATCGTGGTAACCCTACTTCTTCTCATAACACCTATTTCATTAATTTTAGACTCTTGCACTATCCAAATTCATTTTGTGAGATCATTTTGGATAAAACATTTCAAAAAAAGAGGCTCTTATAAAACAAAACATTGAGTCAAAAAGGAAGATTTTAAAAAATCAAGTTAGAAAAAATGACGTGAGATGTTAAAAATAGAGTACATCACATTGTTAAAAGAGACAAAAAAGTAAGATTTTAAAATTTCAAATTAGAAAAAATGGCATGACATGTTATGAAAACTAGAGTACATTTCAAAAAGAGCACATCACATTTGTAAAGAAGTAGATCATATTACTCAAAGCCATATGGTGTCAAAAAACACCTTAATACAGTCTCTCCAGTCTCTCTTAACATCATCTTAACATCACATTTGTACAAGAAGTAGATCATATTACTCAAAGCCATATGGTGTCAAAAAACACCTTAATACAAAGCCATATGGTGTCAAAAAACACCTTAATACAAAGCCATATGGTGTCAAAAAACACCTTAATACAGTCTCTCTTAACCCACCATAATTTGATTATTTGGAGAATGGCACCAGTTCTAAACTTCACAACTTCTTATGATCTTTTGGAGAATGGGTCTAGAGTCATCCTCCATGTAGACTTTTCACCAGAGGTTAATAGCACTAATGCTAATGTTCATGTGAGTTTGTAGAGGTTGTCATGTGAGATTTTTCTGATAAAAAATTTGGAGGAACCTTAATAAATGATGATTAGAGATGATGATTAGAGATTGGTATTCGTTCCATTCCCCACAATACATGATGGTTGGACAATGGCACCGGTGCCATTCTCCACAACATCATATGATTATTTGAAGAATGTTACAAGTTTTATTCTCTGTTCTCCATGTGATGAATGACACTGGTACCATTGTCAACAACACCATATGATTATTTAGATAATGGCACCAGTGACATTCATCACATGGATTTTTGACGATGGCACCAATGCCATCCTCCATCATCCATGTGATGAATGGCACCAATGTCATTCTCTAAGTAACCCCATGATGTTTTGGAGAACGGCACCAGTGCCATTATCCTCAAATTCATTTTGAGCACTAATGCCAATCTCAATGGAAGTTTGTAGCCATACTCCATGAGAGTATGTGAAGAATCTTGCATGAGAGTTTGTGGATAGTGGAATCGGTGCCATCCTCCATGATAATGGTTCCATTCTCCACAACAATTCTATTCTCCACAACACATGATGGTTGGAGAATGGCACTAGTGCCATTCTTCACAATATCATATGATTATTTGGAGAATGTGACCAGTACTATTGCTTGCTCTCCATGTGATGAATGGCACTAATGTCATTCTCAACCACATCATATGATTATTTGGTGAATTGCACTAGTATCATTTCCCACAACACCAAAATGGCCCCACTGACATTCATCACATGGATTGTGGAGGATGGGACCAATGCCATTCTCCATTCTCCATGTGATGAATGGCACTGATGCCATTCCCCAAGTACCCTCATGATGTTTTGGAAAATGGCACCAATGCCAATATCCTCAAATTCATCTGTGAAATAATGCTGACCTAAGTGGGAGTTTGTGGAGAATGGCACCCATGCCATACTCCATGAGAGCTCGTGGAGATTGGTAGTGGTGTCATCCTACATGACCTCGTGGATAATGACACTAGTGCCATTCATCCCATGGATTGCCAAGAATGGAATGAGTTCCATTCTCTAGATATCAAAGTTATCCTACAAGTGGAACACAAAACATGATATCAGGGTTATCACATTAGAGTCTTCACAAATAATATGTATAGGAACCTAACACATGATGACTATAGAATGGTACTAGTGCCATTGGTGACAACACTTTATGATTATTTGGAAAATGGCACCAGTGACATTCATCACATGGATTGTGGAGGATGGAACCAATGCCATTCTCCATTCTCCATGTGATGAATGGAACTCGTGCCATTCCCCAAAATATTCATATAGTGTTGTGAACAATGGCACCAGTGCCATTCTCTAAAACTACATCTGATCTTTTGGTGATAATGGTCCACTCATGATGGTAGGATAATGGTACTAGTGTCATTTTCCAAAAAATCATTTGATGTTGTGGAGAATGCCAATTATCATGCTAGTGGAACATAACACATGATGGTTGGAGAATGGCACTGGTGCCATTGTCCAAAAAATCATATGATATTATGGAGAATGGCACCGGTGTCATTCATCAGATGGATTGTGGAGAATGGCACCAGTGACAATATTCATGCTCCATTTCATGAATGGCACTAACATCAATCTCTATCACATTATATGATTCTTTGAGGAATTGGCACTAGTTCCATTCTCCACAATTTCATCTGATAATCCTTGAGAGAATGCCAGAACAACATATCTCCATGTGAGTTTGTGGAACTAGTGACAATTACCACATAGATTGTGGAGGATGGAACCAATGCAATTCTCTATTCTCCATGTGATAAATGGCACTGATGCCATTCTCCAAGTAACCACATGCCAGTTCTGGAGAATGGTACCAGTGGTATTCTCCTAAAATTCATCTGAGAACTAATGCCAATCTCAATGGGAGTTTGTGAAGAATGGCACCAGTGCCATTCCATGAGAGTATGTGGAGAATCATGCATGAGCATTTGTGGATAGTGGAATTGGCTCCATCCTACATGATGTTGATTCCATTCTCCACAACACATGATGGTTGGAGAATGGCAGTGGTGCCATTCTCCACAACATCATATGATTATGTTGAGAACATCACTAGCCATTCTCAACCACATCATATGATTATTTGGTGAATGACACTGGTACCATTGTCCACAACACCATTTGATTATTTGGAGAATGGCACGAGTAACATTCATGACATGCATTGTGGAAGATGGAACTGATTCTATTCTCCATTCTCCATGTGATGAATGGCAGTGGTGTCATTCCCCAAATATTCATATAGTGTTGTGGACAATGCGACTAGTACCATTCTCTAAAACTACATCTGATGGTAGGATAATAGTACTAGTTTCATTTTCCAAATAATCATATGATGTTGTGTAGAATGTTCATGATCCTACTAGTGGAACATAACACATGATGTGAGGTTATCACATTAGCATCTTCCCAAATAATATGTATAGGAACCTAATACATGACAACTATAAAATGGTATTGGTGCCATTGTCCACAACACCATATAATTATTTGGAGAATGGCACCAGTGCCATTCATCACATGGATTGTGGAGGATGGAACATGCCATTCTCCATTCTCCATTTGATTAATGGCAGTGGTGCCATTCCCCAAGTAACCACACGATGTTTTGGAGAATGGCATCAGTGCCATTCTCCTCAAATTCATCTGACCATAATGCTAATCTCAATCGGAGTTTGTGAATAATGGCACCAGTTTCATACTCCACGGGAGTATGTGGAGAATCCTGCATGAGAGTTTGTAGATAGTGGAATTGGTGCCATCCTCCATGATGTTGTCAAGAATGGCACCAGGCTCATTCAACCATGGATTTAAGAGGATGGAACCAGTGTCATTCTCCAGGTGCCAACGTTGACACATGAGAGTTTTCTCATAGGAAATTTGAGAGGAACTTAACACATGATGGTTGGAAAATGGTAGTAGTTCCATTCTCCACAACAGAGCTATTCTCCACAACACATGATCATTCAAGAATGGCACTGGTGCCATTCTCCAAAACATCATATGACTATTTGGAGAATGTTACCAGTGCTATTCTCTGTTCTCCTTGTGATGATGCCATTCTCAATCACATCATATGATTATTTGGTCAATGGAACTAGTACCATTGCCCACAACCCCATCTGATTATTTGGAGAATGGTATTAGTGACTGTCATCACATGAATTGTGGAGGATGGCACCAATGCCATTCTCCATTCTTCATGTGATGAATGGTACTAGTGTCATTCTCAAAGTAAACACATGATGTTTTGGAGAATGCCATTCTCCTCATATTCATGAGGACTAAATCCAATGTGGATGGGAGTTTGTGGAGAATGGCACCGGTGCCATACTCCATTAGAGCAAGTGGAGATTAGCAGTGGTGCCATACTACATGACCTTGTGGAGAATGCCGCCAGTGCCATTCATCACATGGATTGTCGAGAATGGCACAAGTTCCATTCTCCAAATGTCAAACATAACAAATGTTTGTTGGAGAATGGCAGTGGTGCCATTGTCTAAAAACTCATATGATATTATGGAGAATGACATGGATTCCATTCTCCATAGCACATGATGGTTGGAGAATGGCACCAGTGCCATTCTTCACAACATTATATGATTATTCTGAGAATGTCACGAGTGCTATTCTCTATTCTTCATGTGATGAATGGCAATGATGTCATTCTCAACCACATCATATGATTATTTGGTCAATTGCTCTAGTACCATTGCCCACAATACCATCTAATTTTTTGAAGAATGGCACCAGTGACATTCATCACATAGACTATGGAGGATGGCACCAATGCCATTCTCCATTCTCCATATGATGAATGGCACTAATGCCATTCTCCTCAAATACATCTAAGGACTTATGCCAATCTCAATGGGAGTTTGTGGAGAATGGCACTGGTCCATACTCCATGAGAGCTTCTAAAGATTGCCAGTGGTGCCATCTGTTGAGAGTTCACGCTCAACATCATGTGATCATGTGTGCATAGCACCATCACGCGATCATATGTGCATAGCACTAACCTTATAGAGTGCTATAAAGGAAAGGGCTAGATCCCCTAACCCTAACCCTAAAAGGGTTTGTATATATTCTATTTTTTCAACTAATTCTAGTGTACAGTTAGTCATTTGTGGTGTGCTCTCTAGCTGTGCCCTCTCTCCTCATCTCCACTCTTCTCCTCTCCCCTCTTCATATTTTGTCATGGTATTAGAGCTCCCTTGTCTTCCACTGAGACATTGAGTTTCTTGAGAGTGTGAGAGAGATTGTGAGATTGAGAGTTCTCTTGAGTGATTGTGAGATCCTTCCCTTCACTTCCATTGAGAGAATTTCCGTCCATTGAAAGAAATTTCCGTCATTGTTCTTGAGAGATTTCTATCATTTGAGAGAGTTTATTTGAGTGTTTCTTGAGTTGAGAGAAAAAGAGAGTCCTCCAACTGTTCTACAACAAGCTTGTGGAAGAACTCCAGCTAGAGAGATCAAGCTTCCAAGGAGACCTCAACAGCAAGCTTCTACGGTCTTAGTTCTCCTTCAAGGTGCACCTTCAAGCTTCAATGATCTTAGCTTGGCAGCTCACGGCCTCCTAAAGCTCATATGAACGGCCGAGTTCTTCTCAGAAACCGAAAGCCTTTGCAAGGCCTTCCAAGCTATAGTGTCGTGTCTCCTGACGGACCTCCAAGCCTCTCCAATGAGCAATGCGCTTCTTCACGGTCGATGCTCCAATGAGACGAACCTTCAAAGCCCTTCTGACAAGCTTTCCACCTATTCGCTGACGGCAACGGTACCGATTGCGCCTCAGCCAGAGGTCCAAAGCCGACTCCAAGCTCCTACGTCAACGCTCTCAAAACCGCCTCCAACGAGCGCCTCCATCGATCAAACAAGTAGCGCTACGCCTTTAGCCTCTTCACCGACAAAAGGCGGCATATCTCCTTCCAAGCCTCTTCACCGACTGCCTCTGCAGCGTGCCAGCAACCTTCTCCAAACGGGCTCTCTCTAGCACACAAACGGGCTCTCTCCATACGCGGCTACTCCGAACTCCAACGAGCTCGACAAAGCTTCAACGGGCTCCTCGCTGCAAACAAGAGGCTCCTCCAACGGACGGCGCACCTTCAGCGCCAAGCTCCTAGCTTAACGAACGCCATTTTCGACGTAGCCTACCTTCCAAGCGGCTCTCCCACTCTCCACAGGCGGCCTCTTCTATAGCTCAACGGGCTTCACAACAGTGATCCTCAACGGCCTCACCTGTGCAAGGCGGCCCAGCCAGCCATTCTCTGTGGCACCATAGCCTTCAACTATAGGCTTGCAACGTAGCAATCGAGGCGCCTACTCCTACAGCTCACCTGCAGAAAAGCCACTAAGCACAGTGAGCGGCGCCTCCTACAACGGGCTTGACGGCCGCCTCCATCGACAGAGAAGACGACAGAATCCAGAAGATTCCGTCCGAATCTTGATAGATTCCGGCTTCCCACAGTGTGACATGTGGACCGTGCGCCACGTCATCTTATCTGCCATGTGTCAATCCTATCTGCCACATCATCAGCCTATCCACACTGCCACATCAGCATTGACACGTCAGCAATCCACGTCAGCATTGCCACATCATCACCGACTGCCATGTCATCACCGATTGCCATGTCATCATTGATTGCCACATCACCACCGACTGCCACATCACCTGACACATCATCTGTGCCATGTCACCTGTGCCACATCATCAGTGCCACATCACCTATGCCATGTCATCAACCACTCACCTATGCCACGTCATCAGTGCCACATCACCTATGCCACATCATCAGTGCCATGTCAGCATTGCCATGTCACCCTGCTGACATCATCTGTGCCACCTTAGCAGTCACTGACCCTCTGCAGGCACAATCCCTTGCCAGGCACATTGTGCACACACTGCATGTGCACACTCTTGCCACCTCAGCACAGAGCTTCACTAGTACACCTCTTGCTAAGCACAGTGCCACATCATCACTGCATGTGACTCACAGTGGCACATCATCATTGAGCACCATTTGCACTCCTTTTGCCCCTCCACATAGATCAAGTCATATCTCTTGATCCAGGAAGAATTTGAGGGTGCTCCAAAAAGGAAAGTCGCTCGGTTTTTCATGCTCTACGCGCTCGTTACATCACGCGCACATTTCAGTGCAAGTTACACTCACATTTGAGCCACATCAAAAGAAGCATGGGATATGTTCACAGCTCTCTAAAGTCCAAGAACACATCCAGGATTCTCACCCTGAGAAACCAGATCAACCAGAGTTTCCACAATAGCAATGAAACCGATCATGCTTATGTACTCCGCATCAAAAACTACAACAATCAACTTGCAGCAGCAGGAGAGACTATGATTCCCGCAGAAATGGTTCAAGTAATCCTGAATGGACTAGGAGAAGGATATGAGAATCTAGTCCAGAGTATTGCCATCCAACGGCAAATTCCAACACTGAAAGAACTTCAGTCAATTCTACTTGGTGAAGAGCTCAGGACTCAGGCCATTCAAGCACATAAAGGCCATTCTAATGATCAGGCATTCACAGCTTCAGACAGAAGCAGAGGCAAAGGTAGAAACAGAGGTAGATCATATCAAAAAAGTGGTCATCATCAACAAAGTCAAAATCAGCATCAGCATCAGCATCATCCTCAGCAACATCAGAATCAGCAAAGAGGAAATCATTCCAACCAAGGAAGATTCCAAGGACGAGGGAATGCATCCACCAATGTGTCAAACATTCAATGCAACTACTGTCACAAGTTTGGACACTATGAAAGAGATTGCCGCAAGAAGCAGTATGACCAAGGCGGTCAATCCAAGGGAACTCCCGAGGAAGAGGAAATCATCGTGGTGGACATTCTAGTCACAGTCATTTTGCAAATGAACATGGCAATATGTTTCTTGCAAGTGAGGAATTGCATCAGACTGATACAATGCACCTAGACACTGATTTCAATCCCAAAGAGGATTTCAGCTATCAAGTCGACCAAGTGGAACAGGATCCTTGGTACATCGACAGCGGTGCATCATCTCATATGACAAATCATCAAGAATGGTTCACAGAAATGAAGCCATTAGAAGGACAAAAGAATGTCATCTACAGAGCAGACAATACACCGAATCCGGTTCAAGGGACAGGTGTTATCCCTATGAACAATTTCACTGGTACAAAAGGATTAGTCAAAGATGTGCTCTATGTTCCGAAGCTCAGCAAGAACCTTTTGTCAGTAGGTCAAATGACGGAACACAACTACAAAGTCATCTTCGACGGTGATGAATGCACTATCAGAGACAAATCCAAAAGAGGTCAGCTAGTAGCAAAAGGTGTCAAGGAAGGACGCTTATACAGGATGCTAGCTATAGTACTAGATAAGCATGCCATGTCAGCTCAAATGCAATAGATGCCACTATCTGCAAAATGGCACAAGAGATATAGTCATGTCAACTTCAAGTACTTGTTAGATCTCCGGAATCAGAATATGGCAATTGGGATTCCGAAGCTACAGTTTCTTGGAAAGGTTTGTGAAGCATGCTGCTTCGGTAAACAAAAGCGAACCAACTTTGTCAGAAGTACCTCTCGTGCACGAGGTATTCTTGATTTGATTCATACAGATGTATGGGGTCATGCCCAGACCCGCAGCATCAATGGTTCACTTTATTACTTGACCTTCATCGACGACTACAGCAGATATTATTGGGTCTACTTTCTGAAAGAGAAATCTGAAGTGTTTGCCAGATTTCAAGAATTCAAAGCCATGGTAGAAAACCAGACAGGCAGAAAGATCAAGGTCATGAGATCAGACAGAGGAGGTGAATACATGTCTTCAACATTCATGAACTTTTGCAAAAATCATGGCATTCGAAGACAATTCACATGTGCAGATACTCCTCAGCAAAATGCAAGAGCTGAAAGGAAGAATGGGACTTTAGCAGACAGTGCTAGAGCAATGCTTAGTGAAAAGCATCTTCCGAATCAGTATTGGGCAGAAGCAATAGCTACAGCTAACTACTTGCTTAATCGGGAACCGATACAAGGTATGACTCCTTATGAAGCATTCACTGGACACAAGCCACGCATTGGGCATCTCCACATATTTGGTTGCATAGCATATGACCACATACATGATGATCATCGCAGGAAATTGGATGCGAAGTCACACAAATGCATCATGGTTGGCTACAGTGAAGAAAGCAAAGCATACAAATTGTATGATCCCATCAACCGCAAAGTCATTATCTCCAGAGATGTAATCTTTGATGAGGAATCAGAATGGAAAACCTCACCTACATAGGAGATAGAAGCATCAACTTCACAGTCATCTACAGAACAGGTTGATGAAGAAGAGCAAGAATTACCACCAACACCCCAAGCAGCGCCACAGCAGCTCAGACGGTCTACTAGGGAAAGCAGACCACCAGCCAGATTGACATATGCTCAGAAAGGCAAAGCAATTCAGGTGGAAACCACCAACTATGCTCTTATGACTACCATCATGGCTATAGAAGAGCCAGTGTACTTCGAAGACGCAGTAGATAAGCCAGAATGGCAAACTGCTATGAATGAAGAAATGGATGCTTTATATAAAAATAACACTTGGGAATTATGCGACCTTCCACCAGGAAAGAAGGCCATAGCCAACAAATGGGTATACAAAGTGAAGTACAATCTAGATGGTAGTATTCAGAGATACAAAGCCAGATTAGTTGCAAAAGGATTTGCACAACAATATGGCCAAGATTATGATGAGACTTATGCTCCAGTAGCAAAGATGGATTCCATACGGTTCTTGATATCACTAGCGACACTCAATAAATGGAATGTGTATCAGCTAGATGTCAAGAATGCATTTCTCAATGGTTATCTAGACGAGGAAGTCTACATGCAACAACCAGCCGGTTATGTTGAACCAGGAAAGGAGAACAAGGTTTGCCATCTCAAGAAAAGTCTCTATGGCTTAAAGCAAGCACCCAGAAGTTAGTACAGCAGAATTGATAAGTATTTTGCTAATCTGGGATACATGAAGTCCAATGCAGATCATACTCTCTACTACAAAGTTCAAGGGGAAGCCATTACTATTGCACTTTTGTACGTAGATGATCTGATTGTGACAGGAAGCAAGGATAGCTTCATCAGAAAATTAAAACAAGACTTATCTGCAGAGTTCGACATGAAAGATCTTGGACTTATGCACAATTGTCTTGGAATTGAGTTCTGGAGAGATTCAGATAGCACATTCATGAGTCAGCTCAAATATGTTGACAGTCTCCTGAAGAAGTTTCATATGGCAGATTGCAAGATTGCAGCCACTCCCATGGAACAGAGTTTGAAACTTACTAAAGATTCAGAAAAGCCTACAGTCAATGACAGATACTACAGGCAACTCATTGGATCTCTTATATATCTGACAATCACACGGCCAGATATTTGTTATGCAGTAAGCTCACTAGCACAGTTTATGGCAAATCCAAAACAGTCTCACTGGAATGCAGCCAAAAGAGTCTTGAGATACATCAGAGGTACAAGACAGTTTGGGATAGAATATAGAGCAAGTCATCCACGGTTGCATGGATACTGTGACAGTGACTATGCTGGAGATCATGAGACCAGGAGATCGACACAGGGATATGCATTTTTCCTTGGTCAAGGTGCTATATCATGGTTGTCAAACAAACAGCCAACTGTTTCTTTGTCTTCGACTGAAGCAGAATATAGAGCACTCACTACAGGTGCATGTGAGGCTATATGGCTCAGAATACTATTGTCAGAAACAGATTACTTTGATGAGTCAAAGCCAACAACAATATACTGTGATAATCAATCGGCTCAGGCATTGGCCAAAAATCCAGTATATCACTCCAGGACAAAGCACATTGATGTCAGAGAGCACTTCATCAGAGAAAGAGTGTTACTTGGTGACATCACACAACAGCATTGTGATAGCAAAGAAAATGTTGCAGACATCTTTACCAAACCACTCGGTAAAGAGCTATTCGAGAAACACTGACTAGCTCTTGGTTTGATGCAGAGGAAGGACATTCCCATTAAAGGGGTGTGATGGAATGTAATGCTCAGTCCTTCTTCGATTCCCCAGAATCATCATCTTGAGGGAAGGCCTACTTCATGATGTTGATCTTAAGGGAAGGTGTTGAGAGTTCACGCTCAACATCATGTGATCATGTGTGCATAGCACCATCACGTGATCATATGTGCATAGCACTAACCTTATAGAGTGCTATAAAGGAAAGGGTTAGATCCCCTAACCCTAACCCTAAAAGGGTTTGTATATATTCTATTTTTTCAACTAATTCTAGTGTACAGTTAGTCATTTGTGGTGTACTCTCTAGCTGTGCCCTCTCTCCTCATCTCCACTCTTCTCCTCTCCCCTCTTCATATTTTGTCACCATCCTACATGACTTTGTGCAGAATGACACTAGTGCTATTCAACACATGGATTGCTGAGAATAGCACAAGTTCCATTCTCTAGATGTCAAAGTTATTCTACCAGTGGAACACAAAACATGATGTTAGGGTTATCACATTAGAGTCCTCCCAACTACTATGTATAAGAACCTAACACATGATGACTATAGAATTGGTACTAGTGCCATTGTCCATAGCTCTTTGTGATTATTTGGAGAATGGAACCAGTACCATTCATCACATGGATTGTGGAGGATGGAACCAATGCCATTCTCCATTCTCCATGTGATCAATGGTACTGGTGCCATGTCCCAAATATTCATATATTGTTGTGGGGACAATGCCACTTGTGCCATTCTCTAAAATTAAATTTGATCTTTTGGTGATAATGGTTCTAACTCATGATGGTAGGGTAATGTTGCTCGTGTCATTATAATCATTTGATATTGTGTAGAATGTCCATTATCATTCCAGTGGAACATAACAAATGATGATTGGAGAATGGCACTGGTGCCATTGTCTAAAAAATGATATGATAGTATGGAGAATGGGACTGATTCCATTCTCCATAGCACATGATGGTTGGAGAATGGAACAAGTGCCATTCTCCACAACATCATATGATTATTCTGAGAATGTCACCAATGCTATTCTTTGTTCTCCACCAAAGAATATGTATAGGAACCTAACACATGATGCCTATAGAATGGTACTAGTGCCATTGTCCACCTCGGGGGGGTCAGTGATGATATGTAACCCTATCACGTGAGTTCAACAGAAGGATATTTTTAATATCTAAATTTTACAAAAATTAATTTACATAAGGGAGTTTTTCAAATGATTTTGAAAAAAATGTACAGATTAGTATAGAAAAAGGGTACATTTTATTAATGGAAAAATTACAGATAAGGGATTTTACAAATAGGCCTTAAACGCACGTGATATAGAGGGTTTATACATACTGACCCCCCCGAGTTGTCCACAAAACTTTAGGATTATTTGGAGAATGGCACCAGTACCATTCATCATATGGATTGTGGAGGATGAAACCAATGCCATTCTCCATTTCCATATGCTGAATGGAACGGGTGCCATTCCTCAAATATTCATATAGTGTTGTGAACAATGGCACCAGTGCCATTCTCTAAAACTACATCTGATGTTTTGGTGATAATGGTTCTAACTCATGATGGTAGGATAATGGTACTAGTGTCATTTTCCAAATAATCATTTGATGTTGTGTAGAATGTCCATCATCCTACCAATGGAACACAAAACGTGATGTCAAGGTTATCACATTAGAGTCTTCCCAAGTAATATGTATAGGAACCCAACACATGATGGACTATAGAATGGTACTAATGCCAATGGTTGTTCTAGATGACTTCTCACCTTGTCCCTCTACTTGTGTCCCACCATCCCCATTTAATCACCTCCATTGCCTGTTCTGGCACCTCCTTGTTTTTCTCTTGAAGTTGTCTCTTTATCCCTAATGTTTGATGTTCCATCTGACCTTATTTCTTTCTCATCTATTGTTTCCTCCTCACCAGTCCCTCTAGCCTTCTCTTGCACTGTGTTGTGAGACACTTGAGAGCTTGATCTCTCAACATCATTTTTCTTGGTTCTTTTAGAAACTTTTCTCTTCTTATTATTATCTTGCTTTATCCATTTTGTTACCAAATCAAAGCCTTCTGCTATCTGTTGACTGGTATAATTTTTTGGCTCAATATTTCAACCCCTAGTTATCATCGTGTCCTCTTCATGCTTGCATGATCAAAACATGCAGGATCCAACTGATACACATTCCCACCCAATGTCTGAATTTTGAGATAAGGACGTTACCCTTAATCTCCTTAACTTGTCCAACATTTTAAAAAGTTGTTCCTTGGATGTTCACGAAACAATGTGCTTTATGGAGTCTTTGGAGTTCGTTTTGTATATATCTAAATACCATCCTCTTCCAAAACTAACTCCATCATAAACTGACACCTCTCGAACCTTGTCTTTCCCTTGCTAACCATTATTGCAATCTTCTCTTAACAAAATAATCAAGGGAAAATACATTACAAAAATGAACAATCCAAATGGATAGAACAACCATAAAATATATAATAGAAAATCATAAATGCAGTAGGAAATATTACAACCACATTGCAAAATTTTATTAACAAAAGAACCTAGGTGAAGGATGGTATTATAGCCATCCTCCAACAATTATATGATGTTGTGAAGAGTGCCACCAACGCCATTGAACAAATGGATTGTGAGTTTGTGGATAATGGCACTAGTGCCATCACCTAACCTTGTAGAGAATAGCACTGATGCCAATCTCTAAGTGCGTATGTCTAGAATGGCAACGGTGCCATGCATCACAATATGGCATTGGTGCCACTCTCCAGATGTCAAGGTTGTTATGGATCATGGTTGGAGAAAGACACTGGTGCCATTCTCCACAATATCACAACAACACAAAGCAACTATAGACGTGCTTGGTAGACGTGCAAAATAGCGGGCGCATCTATAGGCATTGCTTTAGTAGAGAAATTACGGGCGTGTCTAAATGCACGTTTAAACGCTCATCTATTTGTGTGTAAATCACGGCATCTATTTGCACCATCTATTTGCACGTTTGACCTGGGAAAATACGGGCCCATCTAACATCCCGTTTATTAGCGTGTCTATTTGCATGTGTATTTGCACGTTTATTTGCGCGTTTACACTGAGAATCAGACGCGCATTTAGACGTGTAAATAGACGCGCTCCAGAGAATACAGAAAGTGAGATTTTGGTGTACATCATTGCTTTCCAAATATTGCCCATGATTACCAAAGCACATAATTTTTTACAAGCCCACATATACAAGAATTAAGTAAGATGAGGAGAATGAGACAATATGTAAAATAGTTTTGCCAATATCAATTGTGGTGCTACGGTTCAATCTCATCCTCAATGAGATCAACCCTTCCCAAACTATCTACTTCAAAATCCAAACAAGTGTTTAGATCTACAAATACATTCAACCCACTACTACTTGTGCCACTCATGTGCTCATCGAAATCAGCATCTCCAATGGTAGGCTCGTCCTCATGGGTAATGGCCTCAATATCTATATCTCCTATCTCATGATCATCCTCCTCTCTTGTATCACGGTCATCATCACGTCCATGGCCATGATCATCCTCCATATGCTCCATATTAGTAAATGTACTATACATCACTCTGGAACGTGGCATAATAGGTATGACATGCCACCATCTATTATTATCCACCATTGGTTGATAGACAACCTAATTCAAACACAAATACATTGGTTGATCCCACCTCATATCGCCGACGCTTCGCCTCCTCACGACGGGCATAGGGTAACATGTGCGGGTGTGGCACTGCATCCTGTATCAAATTAAAACGGGATCATAACTCAAACATATGAACACCCATAGGTATCTCAATCAACCTTAACTTACAAACCCTTACCCTGTTTACGGTCACATCCCATTCTCCATACTTTGAGATATGATTGAGTGTAATCCTGCGTGCATGATACATGTTTCCTCGACATCGATCACACAGAAATTTGATTTTTTGCTCCAACCACATTTTGCGATGGTGGATACGGAGGGATTCATCCTCACTGGAGCTACTTGTTGAAGATGGAGATATCCTACAAACAAACAACCCACCAAATTTGCTCTTCTTCAAATGCTTAATTTAAACTCTGTGTTGCATCTATCGCCGCGTCTATAGTCGCGTCTAACATTGCGTCTAACGGCGCATCTACTCTGTGTATTTAGATGCACATATAGACGCGCTAATAGACGCGACTATAGACGTGGCTTTTAAACCTGCTTTTCGGCGCGCTGCTCACTTTGCTTTTCTTTACATTACTTAAACTTTGCGAGCGGCTTCCTTCCTTCTTTATTAGTAGTTCCATAGATTCGAAGCTTAAGAGAGAGCCTCCCATACACACTTCCAAGCTTTCACTCAAGAGAAAGGGACCATACCTACAGTTACTTCCAAGCTTAAAGGAGAGGAGGAGTACGAACAAGGAGAAGAAGCATGTTTGGAAAAGAAAGAACAACCTTCCATACCTTTATCCAAGTAAGTCCTTTTGAAGTTGTTCTTGTTTGGAAGTTTGCTCTTTCCAATTTTGTACTTTCTTGCATCCAGGAAACGCAAGATCTAGGTATGAGCGTCACGTTTTTGTGTCGGGTGCAACGTCCTTTTCGATTTTTTTAAAATCTCGCCTGTCGGAGCGCGTCTATAGGCGCGTCTCAAGGCACGTCTAAAAGCGCGTCTAACCGTGCGTCTGGCTTATTGCAGACACACACAGACGCATCTATAGACGCTCACACAGACGCCCTGTTAGACGCACTATTAAACGCACTGTTAGACGCACTGTTAAACGCACTGTTAGACGCACTGTTAAACGCACTATTAGACTCACTGTTAAACGCACTATTAAACGCTCTGTTAGACGCGTCTATAGACGTGCAAATTAGATGAGTCTATAGATGCGCTCTGACAGTAAGCCTCTTTTTTCTTCCCCTTTCTTCTCAACTCATCAGTAATAGATTTTTTTCCTTTTTTCCAGTTCAACATGTGGCCAGGAAGTGCTTCTAGCTCACCTGATCCCCTGGAATCTATTTGGAAGGACTCAAATAATCTTTTAGAGAAACCTCCTAGTCCTGCGGAGTTATACGGGTATATGACGGGTACTCTTAACACTCCCAAGAGTCGGCACTACAGACTCCGAGCTACCCCACACCGCCTGAGATCACCCCAGCGGAGTCAGCACAGCCGTCTTATGCCCCTTCCCCCGTACCGTCTTATGCCCCTTCCCCCATGCTGTCTTATGTCCCTTCTGCCATCCCGTCTTATGCCCCTTCCCCCATGCCGTCAGGAGGTCCTTCTGTCTCGGCGAGCCGTCGACGTACTCCCCAGCCGTCGAGACTCGGTTCTCCAGCTACGAGTGGTCAACGTAGTCCCATGCAGTCCCCAGCTACGAGTGGCCAGCGTACGAGCTCGACACGACAGTGTAGCAGGTGTAGTAGCAGGGAGAGCGGTGGCGGATGCATGGCACAATGCCTTGGGCCATGTGGCAGTGAGGAGGAGGATGATTCAGATGATTTAGATGTGCCTCTGGGTGATGGTACGATTTATAATGACATCACTCAGACAGGAGGCATCTTGATGGATGCGCGGGGGAAGGACATCATGGCCTTCATGCGCTCTGTAATTGCTAACAATTACAGAGATTGCTTTATCCACTATAAAGACCACCCAAAGAGGTTGGCTGATGAGACCCTCGCTACTGTTCGCTCTAGGTATCCTAACCCCCCCAATCGCCAGTTCACAGATAAATGGGGGAAGTCAAAGATTGTTACGATACTTAGCAATAAAAGATCTTTGCTTAAGAGGCAGGCACTAGCGGAGCTTGCCAGGCTTGAGGCAGGTCAACCACTAAGGGGGCCCACACCGCTCACAAGCGTGAGTGGAAGAAGGCAATGAAGTCAGCGAGGGAGGAGCCCAGTCTGCAGCACGTGGAGGCACGGAGGATCCAGATGGAGGAATATGGAAGCGCGCATTTTGGAGCAGGGGGTGTTGAATCATGGGAGGCCCAATTTGTAAGTATCGATCTCAAATTATATTGCTTATGTAGTTTATTAGGAGGTTGGTTGTTTCTTTGTACTAATCCCTCCACAAAGTGTGTCGTGGTCATGCAGCTTGAGATCGTGGGTAGATACCCTACTCCAGTGGAGACAACCTACCACCGCCACCATCGCAGAGGAGATACATGGAGACACTTCTATGATGACGAGTTGATTACTGAGGAGCAGTATACCCGAGCTACTGGAGCAGCCCCCCAGGTATTTGAAAGCAATTAAATAATGCCAAAATTATAAGTAAAGATTTGATTTTTCATACATTGATATATGTTGTCCCTTGTTTACAGGCCCATGCACAAGACGATGAGGAAGACGAGGAAGGAGGGGCAGAAGGGAGCGCAGAAGGGAGCGTGGAAGGCAGCGAGGATTAGTCGTAGAAGTAGTGCTAGCTACTCTTTTTTGTACTTAAAGCCACTGGCTTGGCTTCGTGCCTCTTGTATATAGACTCCTCTTATTTTTTGTACTTGAAGTCAAATGACGTGGCTTAGCTTCCTTATTTTTTATACTTGAAGCCACATGATGTGGCTTAGCTTCGTGCTATATGTATATACAAGCACTTTTTGAGCTTTCAATTTTATTGCATTTTGGAGTTGTAATATTTTATTTGGAATTGTAATTAAAATGCAGTTGGCTGTAAGAATTGAATTACAGAATGTGGATATGGGATTCTTGTAACTATATAGCATACACAACATACCCAGTATTCTATAAATTTTTTTTTTTTTTAAAAAGCGCGTTTATCAGTGCGTTTAAAAACGCATTTATATTCGCGTCTGTCTGTTCGACTTGCGTCTATATGTGCATCTATAAAAGCGTTTATAAGCGCATCTATTTATGCGTCTAACTGCACGTCTATACGCGCGTAAGTCTGATATATAGACGTGAAATTAGACGCGGGTCTCCAGACGCGCAAATAGATGCGCCCGTAAGTTTTTTATTTAGTTCATGAAATGCGTCTGTGTGCACGTCTATGGGTGCTTTGTCTTGTTGTGTATCATATGATTATGTGGATCATGGAGCCAGTGCTAATGATCTTTTGATTTTCCAATAATCATATGTCGCCAATGATCTCAAAGTTCTAAAAAGGTTTTAAAATGAGGCTAGATGGCCAAAGTTTAGCCATGTAGTGATTAATCTCATGGATTGCACACAATGGTTCTACTCCCATTCCCTAGACATCAATGTTGTCATAGGTGATGGTTAGAGAATGGCACTGGTACCATTGTCCATCACACATATGATTATGATATTGAGACTGGCACCTGTGGCATTAAGGATTGAGGAGCTGGCACAAGTGCCATTCTCCATGCATTAAGGATATCGGTGCCATTTTTCAAATATTCACATGATGTTGTGGAGAATGGCACCAGTGCCATTCTCAAAACTTCAACTCATATAGAATTTAAATGATTCCATGTATGTCAAATTGTCACAGATGATGGTTAGAGAATGGCACTAGTGCCATTTTTCACAACACCATATGATTATATTGAGACTGGCACCTGTGCCATTAATCACAAGGATTGAGGAGATAGGCACCAATGCCATTCTCCATTCTCCAAGTGATGAATGACATTGGATTGAGAAGAATGACACACATGGATTGAGGAGAATGCCGCATATGGATTGAGGAGAATGACACTAATGCCATTCTCCATTCTCCATGTGATGAATGTCATTGGATTGAGGAGAATGACACCAGTTCCATTCTCCATTCTCCATGTGACAAATGGCATTGAATTGAGGAGAATGACACGTGGATTGAGGAGAATGGCACCATTGCCAATCTCCGTTCTCTATTTGATGAATGGCATTGGTGCCATTCTCCAAATATTCAAATAATCTTCTCTCTCTCTCTCTCTCTCTCTCTCTCTCTCTCAATTTGTCAAAACCTTATCCATAAGGTGATAACCAATGAAGTGTTTTATGGCCAAATCTTTTTCTTATGGTGGAAATCAATTGCATGAATGGCATTGGTGCCATTATTCAAATATTCATATGATGCTGTAGAGAATGACACCAATTCCATTATGCAAACTTCAACTCATATAGAATTCAAATGATTCCCTATAAGTCAATGTTGTCACAGTTTTCCACAGCACCATATGATTATATTTACAACTGGCACCTATGCCATTAATCACAAGGATTGAGGAGAGTAGCACCAGTGCTATTCTTTGATGAATGGCATTGGATTGAGGAGAATGGCACACATGGATTTAGGGGAATGACACCAGTGCCCTTCTCCATGTGATGAATGGCATTGGATTGAGGAGAATGGTACCAATGCCATTCTCCATTTTGCATTTGATGATTGGCATTGGTGCCATTCTCTAAATTAATATTCTCCCTTCTCCATGTGATGAATGGCATTGGATTGAGGAGAATGACATACATGAATTGAGGAGAATGGTACTAATTCCATTCTCCATTTTGCATTTGATGATTGGCATTGGTGCCATTCTCTAAATATTCATATAATGCTCTCTCTTTCTCTCTCTCTCTCTCTCTCTCTCTCAATTCGTCAAAACTTTTTCCAGATAGTGATAACCTATGAAGATTTTTATGGCCAAATCTTTTTCTTATGGTAGAAATCGATTGCACGAGGCCACAGGATTAAGCCATGGTGGCAAATGGTCAAACATTTAATAATGCCATATAATCCAAATATTATGGCCCTAAGGTTTGAAATAACCTATGAAGTGTTTTATGGCCAAATCTTTTTGTTATGGTGGAAATCAATTGCACGAATGGCATTGGTGCCATTCCTCAAATATTCATATGATGTGGAGAATGACACCAGTTCCATTCTCCAAACTTCAACTCATATAGAATTCAAATGATTCCTTGTAATTCAATGTTGTCACAAATGATGGTTAGAGAATGGCACTGGTGCCATTGTCCACAACACCATATGATTTGCGACTGGCACCTCTGCCATTAATCACAAGGATTAAGGAGAATGGCACCAGCGCCATTCTTCATTCTCCGTGTGATGAATGGCATTGGATTGAGGAGAATGGCACACATGGATTTAGGAGAATGACACACATGCGAGGAGAATGTGTGGGGGTTAAAGGTCACTGTGCCTTAACCCCAGTTATGTACAATACTCAAACACATATATAAATGAATGAAAAAGAAGATTAGGGTGGTTCTGCACCCACCAAACTTGTGTGGCTCTCTGTCTCTCTCTCTCCTTCTTCTGTTCTTGCTTCCGTTGAGAGCACTCTCAACTGGTATCAGAGCCCGGGTGATCTAGCTGAGCGTGCATGAATGCTTGGAAGCTTAGCAGCTCTGTGGGAGGAAGGAGAAGCTCTGTGGGAAGCTTTGTGGGTGACTTTACTTGCATCCGAGTGTGCAGAGACCTTGGAGGAACCTTTGGAAAAGTCACTTTGGCTTTGCGAAGTGGTTTTGAGAGCCTGTTAAGAGCTTTCAAAGAAAAAGTCGTTTTTTGAGCTTTTCCCTGTTCCGTTCGATGACAGAGACTCCGTATTGACTTGTAGAGGCAACTATTGCTTGCTTTTGGTATCCACATTACTTCAAGAGCCTGGAAACACCTTCATTCCTGAATCTAGGATCGTTTCATTGGATTTCTGAGTCACTGTGTCACTTCCTGCGTTTTTTGCCCGGGTGTTGGAACTCAAGTTTGGAGCAACCATTTGCAGATCTGTCAGTTCCGGTGGACTCAGGAGGTCCTAAAACTTCTATGTTGCTCATCATTCGCACTCCGGTGGAGTTTACAGATAGCTCTGTTTCCAAAAACGTTTTTCAGTCCGTGTGTTGGACCCAGTGATTGAGACCACGGTTTCCAAAACCGTCTGTCCCATTGCGTTCCGGACGCCCAAAAACCCCTACCTGTCAGTTCTTGCGCGATTCGGTGGAGGATTTTCAGAGTTATAAATCTCTGTGTATTCGATTTCGTCTCTCTGTTATGCATTTTTCATACTAAGGTTTTGAAACCTTAGATTTATGCCACATGGCAGTGGATAAGTATTGACTCCCATTTCTCACTCATCGGTTAGGATTTTGGAGTTCTGGCAGAAGAGAGATATTTGCAGATTTTCTTGCTGAGTCCGATTATGCAATGGCGCCCATGTTTTGAAGCATCTCAGGTTCTATTTTCAGTAGCGCTCATTACCGTGGGACTATGATTTCTTGAGCATACCTTATGCAGATCACTCTGGTTGCAGTTTGAGCAGTGTGCGCTCATTCGTGGTATGCATTGGGTTGCAATGGATGATTTATAGGCCATTTGGATGCATTGCGGTCCTTGTTGGATGCGCTGATAGGCCCAAATTGCCTTGTGGGATGCTATTTTTTATGGACGCTTTGCACATGGATGCTATTTTAAGCTGAGGGACAGCTTTGACACATTGCAGGTGATGCACTGATAGTGCTATGCTCTCTGGGATGAGACATTATTGATGCATATGCCAGTGGACAGTGTTTATGCTTGAGTCATTTGGCACTTATTGGCATTTTCTTTTGGGCCAGATTTGCTCATATGGATGCATAGTATATGCACATGAGTCAGATGCATCTTTTGATGCTTTGAGCTTTGAATTTTGGTGATATTTCACTCTATTGTGGCATACACATTTGGGTGCACCTGGTATTTGGTGTGATTCTCTCTTGCAGGCACTAGCATTTGGGATTTTGCTTTATTTGCATCATGGCATCCTCTTCCATGCCTGAAAAGGAGTTTTTCAGCATTAAAAAGTTTGATGGGACAAACTTTTCTTTGTGGAAAGAACAGATAAGGGATGTGCTTATTCAAAAGAAGCAGATTAAACCCTTGGCAGGGATTGAAGCTAAGCCTGCAAATATGTCTGAGGATGATTGGAATGAGTTGGATGCATTAGCAAAGTCTACTATTAGACTTCATCTTGCAGAGTCAGTTTATTTCACAGTAGTAAATGAGCAGACTACGGAAGATTTGTGGAAGGAACTATGTGCCACTTATGAGAAGGAAACTGCCTCTAATAAAGTTTACCTCATGAAGAGGTTGTTTGAGCTGCAAATGAAGGAAGGGGTCTCCATTGCTTCTCACTTGAATGAATTCAATATTATTTTCAGCCAGCTTCAGGCTCAGAAAATGAATTTTGATGCGGAGACTAAGGCAATATTTCTCTTATGTTCATTGCCATCCTCATGGGATACCTTCCATACAGCTGTCAGTAACTCTGCACCTGGTGGAGTACTGAAATTTGATGATGTTGTGGGTAGCTTGTTGGCCGAGGAGATTAGACGGAAGTCTATGGATGGCAACAAGCAGGATGCAGCCTTAAATGTGCAAAGGGGTAGATCACAGTTCAAGGGGAAGTCCCAAGAAAGAGGAAAGTCTCGTAGCAAATCCAGGGCACGAAACATTGAGTGTTACCACTGTGGCAAGAAGGGCCATATGAAAAAGGATTGCTACAAGCTGAAAAGAGAGCAAAAGGATAAGAAAAAGAATGCAAATTGGGGTGCAAATCAAAAGGAAGAGAGTCCAAGGGAGGACAAAGGAAAAGTGAAGATCGAGGAGATCAATGCAGTCACACATGATAGTGACAATGATGTTCTCTTCATGTCTAGTTTATCTGCAGAGTTGCTTACCACTTCAGATGATGCATATTCCCAGGATTGGATTTTGGATTCTGGTGCTTCATTCCATGTTACTCCCCATAGGGAATGGTTCTCCACTTATGATAGTGGAAAGACAGGTTGTGTGCATCTTGGAAATGACTATGCATGTGACATAGTGGGAGCAGGTGGAGCAGGTGACATAAAGTTTTCTTTTGCAAATGGGTCTGCATTTGTTTTGAAACATGTGAGACATGTGCCTAAGTTGACCAAGAGTCTTATTTCAGTGGGTCAGCTAGATGATGCTGGTTTTCACACCACTTTTGGCTTTCAGAGTTGGAAAATTCAGAAGGGCTCTATGCTTTTGGCCAGGGGTGCCAAGTGTGGGACTTTGTATCCCTTACATGTATCAGGGGTATTTGATCATGTTGTTGCAATAACCGAGCAGCCAAGCACTTCTTTGTGGCATTGCAGGTTGGGGCACATGAGCCAGAATGGAATGAAACTCTTATGCCGTTTGGGTTATGTACCGCATTTGAGTTTCTCTGATTTTGAATTTTGTGAGCATTGTCTCTATGGGAAGCAGACGAGATCAGCCCATAAAAGAAGGGGAAAGAAAGAGTTTGAAATGCTTGATTTGGTGCATTCAGACATATGTGGTCCCATGCCTACACGGTCATTAGGCAGGGCTGAATACTATGTGACATTCATTGATGATGCAACTAGGAAAGTGTGGGCTTATGCTATAGCTCGGAAGAGTGATGTGTTCCAAGTATTTCAGAAATGGCTGGCCTTGGTTGAGAATCAGTCAGGTAGAACGCTTAAATGCCTACGGACTGACAATGGTGGAGAGTATCTCTCTCATGACTTTCAGCATTTCTGTGATACACGTGGGATTAAGAGGGAGCTCACATCCCCTCGTACTCCAGAGCAAAATCCAGTTGCAGAAAAGATGAATCGTACCATTCAAGAAAGGTTGCAATGCATGCTTTCCAATGCAAGTCTTTCTGGTGGTTTTTGGGCTGAGGCAATGAAGACTGCAGTGCATGTGATCAATAGATCACCTAGTAAGAGTTTGGATGGTGGTATTCCTGAAGAAGCATGGAGTGGCAAGAAGCCCTCTTACTCTCATTTGCGTATCTTTGGGTGTGAGGCATATGCACATGTGCCAAAAGAGCTTCGAAAGAAGCTAGATCCTAAGTCTAGGAAATGCATCTTTCTGGGTTATGGTGAAAGTGGAGAGATGGGCTATCGTCTCTGGGATCCAGAAGCAAAGAAGATCATACGCAGCCATGATGTGGTCTTCAATGAGAAGAAGATGCATAAGGCACCCATGAGGGATGTGGAAGAGGAGAATCACTTTCCAGGATGTGAATCCACCTGCATATGTTGATAGACAGCAAGCTGTCCATGCACCAAATGTGCAAGAAATGGTACCACCAAGTACTCCCACAGGTATACAATCAAGGGTAGATGATGGATCATCTATTGGTGGAAATGATGAGCCAAATGTGGCTGATATGCAAGTGGGACAGCAAGCTGAAATGCCCTTGAGAAGATCATCTAGAGTGTCTAGACCGCCTGATAGGTTTGTTCCAGGGGTAGACTATGTGATGCTTACTGATTGTGGGGAGCCTTCTTGCTACAAAGAGGCTATGATGCGTGAGGATCAACGCAAGTGGGAGTATGCTATGCAATCAGAGATGAGTTCACTTATGAAGAATAAGACTTGGGACTTGGTTTCTTTGCCACATGGAAAGAAAGCATTGCCATGTAAATGGGTCTACAAAATGAAGGTCACAGGTGATGATGTGCCTAGGTACAAGGCCCGTTTGGTTGCTAAAGGGTTCAAGCAAGAGAAGGGTGTGGACTTTGATGAGATATTCTCTCCGGTTGTGAAGATGACCACACTTAGATGCATGCTTGGACTAGTGGCATCAGAGGATATGGAGCTTATGCAGATGGATGTCAAGACAGCTTTCTTGCATGGGGATTTGCATGAGGAAATTTACATGGTGCAGCCAGAAGGCTTTGAAGAAAAGGGCAAAGAGCATTTAGTTTGGAAGCTAAAGAAGAGTCTCTATGGTCTTAAGCAAGCACCTAGAGAATGGTATCAGAAGTTTGATGCTTTCATTCGGTCCCAGGGTTTTAGAAGGAGTGAAATAGATCACTGCCTCTACACTAAAAGGGCTAAGGATAATAGCTTGATAATCTTGGCACTATATGTGGATGATATGCTATTGGCTAGCAAGAATACTTATGAGCTAGATGCATTAAAGGCCAAGTTGCATGAGGCCTTTGATATGAAGGATTTGGGACTTGCAGGTCATATTCTTGGTATGCGCATCACGCGTGATCGGAGTAGGAAACTCCTTTGGCTTTCACAAAAAGAGTATGTTACAAAAGTATTACAGCGTTTCAATATGGAGGGGGGGAAGGCAGTGAGTACTCCATTGCCTCCATATGTGAAACTGAGTCATACAGATAGTCCCAAATCAGATGAGGAAAGGGCCATGATGGCCAAGGTTCCTTGTGCTTCAGCAGTTGGGAGTCTTATGTATGCTATGATAGCTACTAGACCAGACATTGCATTTGCAGTGGGAGTTGTTAGCCGGTATATGGCTAATCCAGGAAAGAGGCATTGGGAGGCAGTTAAGTGCATCATGAGGTACATGAAGGGTACCAAGGAGATGTGCATTTGCTTTGGTAGAGGAGACATGCGTGTACTTGGGTACACAGATTCAGACTATGCAGGGCATGTGGATAGTAGGAGATCCACTTCTGGTTATGTGTTCACCTTTGCAGGTGGTGCAGTGTCGTGGATGTCTCGCACAAAGAAGTGCATTGCTTTGTCTACCACAGAGGCTGAGTATGTTGCAGCCACAGAGGGTTGCAAGGAGGCTATATGGCTTGATCGGCTAGTGGGAGATTTGGGGATTCATACAGGTGTACCGACATTGCATAGTGATTCCATGAGTGCTATTCAGCTAGCACGGAATCTGGTCTTTCATGCAAAGACCAAACACATTGAGGTCAGGTACCATTTCATCAGGGAGGTACTTGAGGACAAGCGCATGGAGCTTGTCAAGGTTCATACAGATGATAACCCTGCAGATATGCTGACGAAGAGTCTACCTAGTCAGCGGTTTGAGTATTGTCGTGTATTGATGGGCATTGGATAGTATGCTCACTAGTTGTTCTCCCTTAAAGGCACATTGTCCTTTAAGTGGGAGGTTGTGGGGGTTAAAGGTCACTGTGCCTTAACCCCAGTTATGTACAATACTCAAACACATATATAAATGAATGAAAAAGAAGATTAGGGTGGTTCTGCACCCACCAAACTTGTGTGGCTCTTTGTCTCTCTCTCTCCTTCTTCCATTCTTGCTTCCGTTGAGAGCACTCTCAGAATGACACTAGAGCCATTCTCCATCCTACATGTGATGAGTGGCATTGGATTGAGGAGAATAACACCAATGCCATTCTCCCTTCACCATGTGATGAATGGCATTGGATTGAGGATAATAACATACATGAATTGAGGAGAATGGTACCAATGCCATTCTCCATTCTCCATTTGATGATTGGCATTGGTGCCATTCTCCCAATATTCATATAATGTTCTCTCTATCTCTCTCTCTCTCTCTCTCTATATATATATATATATATATATATATGACTCTCTCTCTACCACTAACCAGCTCTTTCTTTCTCTCTCTCTCTCTCTCTCTCTCTCTCTCTCTCTCTCTCTCTCTCTCTCTCTCAATTGGTTAAAACCTTTTCCATATAGTGATAACCTATGAAGAGTTTTATGGCCAAATCTTTTTCTTATGGCGGAAATCGATTGCATGAGGCCAAAGGATTAAGCCATGGTGGCAAATGCTCAAACATATAATGCCATATGATCCAAATATTATTGCCCTAAGGTTTGAAAAGGTCTAAAAATCTTAGGTCATAATGTCCAAAAATTAGGCTAGATGGTCAATATTTTAACCATATAGTGATTAATCTCATGGATTGACACAATGGTTCAGGTCGATTCCCTAGATGTCAATGTTGTAAAAAATGATGGTTAGAGAATGGCACTGGTGCCATAGTACACCACACCATATGATTATAATATTGAGACTGACACATGTGCCATTAATCACAAGGATTGAGTAGAATGGCACTAGTGCCATTCTCCATTCTCTATGTATGAACGGCACTAGTGCCATTCTTCAAATATGCATATGATGTTGTGGAGAATGGCACTAGTGCCATTCTCCAAACTTCAACTTATATAGAATTCAAATTATTTCATGTATGTCAAATTATCACAGATGATGGTCAGAGAGTGGCACTAGTGCCATATGATTATATTCAGAGTGGCACCTATGCCATTAATCACAAGGATTGAGGAGAATGTCACAAGTCCCATTCACCATTCTCCAGTCTCCATGTGATGAATGGTATTGCATTGAGGAGAATGGCACACATGGTTTGAGGAGAATGACACACATGGATTGAGGAGAATGACACCAGTGCCATTCTCGATTCTCCATGTGATGATTGGCATTGGATTTAGGAGAATGACACTAGTGCCATTCTCCATTCTCCATGATATGAATGGCATTGGATTAAGGAGAATGAAACACGTGGATTGAGGAGAATGGCACTAGTTCCATTCTCTATTCTCCATTTGATGAATGGCATTGGTGCCATTCTCAAAATATTCATATAATGTTCTCTCTCTCTCTCTCTCTCTCTCTCTCTCTCTCTCTCTCTCTCTCTCTCTCTCAATTGGTCAAAACCTTATCCATATAGTGATAACCTATGAAGAGTTTTATGCCCAAATCTTTTGGTTATGGTGGAAATCAATTGCATGAGGCTAGAGGATTAAGCCATGGTGGCAAATGGTCAAAAATATAATGCCATATGGTCCAAATATTATGGCTCTATGGTCTAAAAAGGTTTTAAAATCTTAGGACATAATGTCTAAACATCAGGCTAGATGGTCAAAACTTTAGCCATATATTGATTAATGTCATGGATTACACACAATGGTTCAGGTCCCATTCCCTAGATGTCAATGTTTGTTGAAACACTGAAAGGAGAGAGTATAGTTGACACAAAATCAGGATACTTGCATTACTTCGTTGTAGAATGAAGAAGAGTAAGTAGGCACCTCATACATGCTCACTAACATCACTGATGACTTCAGAGCTCCACAATCATCTCCTCAATCTGCTCCTAGATTCTCTCAATCATCCTATGTGGCTTTTCCACCACCTAACTGTGCTTGTGGGCACCTAACTGTGCCTCTAGCACTCACACATAGAAACATAAGGTGTGCCTGAGGCATACACCTTGAGATATCCCAACAAACCCCCCCTCAAGGAGATGCCTCAGGCTATGTCAAGGATACATCTAGTCTCATAGTTTCTCATGCCATCTCATGGTGGTCTCAAGGATAAATCTATGGCTAGGTTCTCATGCTAGCAAGGGTTTCCTTAGGTGTAAGGTAAACAGAAAGGGATACAAACAAACCTTCCAATGGTTATCTCCCCTACATGTACATGCACACAATGTCTGTAGGAGGTACCATGGAACAAAACATACACATGGCCTACATCATAAGGTGACCAGAGGTGTTTACAAAACACACAACACACAATAATTTATTTTCATTCATTTTGGAGGACTATCCAGGCTGAGTACCTTGACATAAAAAGAGAGATCTGGAGCATACATAGAGATGATTTATAATGCATAATCTTCAAAGGATGCCTCATCTTGTGGAGGCAAAATATCCATGTCAAGGCAAGGTCTTACCACATGGGTAGTGTCTAGTGCCTTATAAGATGGTACTATGATAGAACAAGTGGATCTGAAAGTCATAACCTTCAAGAGAACAATTATCTTGTCATCTCCATAGTTGTGTAGAGAAGCATATCTAATCTTTTAGCCTTTAAGGCTCTCAGCAATTGCTAAGTTTTTATAAATGTAAGATTCTTGATTCAACTTTTGCTCGGTATAAGTTCATAATTTTCATATAACCTGTTATTGGACGTAGATGTACATTGTAATCTATTTTGCTCAAATTTCACTCGATAAATTGTACTTTTTCCCTCATTTATATTTACTACAACAAGGACTAAAATACCAGGAAATAAGGACTACAATTTTCTTATTCTATGACCAAAATAGCGCTAAAATAACTCCAACGAGCACCTCCAATCGTTGTCTTGCCATCAGTAACCTGTTTTCTAGGGAAATCAAAAGGCATGTGGAAGGCAAATTTAGAAGAGAGGAAATTGAGAACGGGTGATCTTGACCACAGCTTTTCAAATCAACATGTACTTTTGTGACAAGTGGTTTCATGAGGGCTCAAAGAATCAAAACTTCCCTTTAGGCTGCCTACCATAAATATAATTTCCACATGCATATCAATGTCTCAACCATAATGTATGGAAGCGTCCTTGACCACATATGGACAAACATACCCATAGAGGATACAACAACTTGAATCAAACTTTAGGCTGCCTACCATAAATATAATTTCCACATGCATATCAATGTCTCAACCATAATGTATGGAAGCATCCTTGACCACATATGGACAAACATACCCATAGAGGATACAACAACTTGAACAGCATACGCAACTGCGCTCGTCTTAAATTATGGATTCATATATGGCTTTGCCACCTTGTTTTTTAAAAGTTGCTTTAAGCCGAATCGTTGGAACTTGGTCATGTTGTTGGCTGACCGCATTGAAATCGTTATTGATTTAGCTGAGCTTGCAAGTCTAAAGAAGCCCTATAGTTACTGTTTCCTGACAGAAGTATCGCGATGCATTTACTACAATTATAATTTCTGCTGAGGCAACTGAACGACTCATCAGACACAAGAAAATCCAAGTTGCCGCTATGAAAGAAGTCTGATGGTCTGTGGACAGTGCCAAATGCGTTGCAAACACATTGAACCGGCAAAATGCGACGTCGCGAATTCAACCAAGGCAGCCTGCTCCCGAAATTCATCATCGTCATCCTCCTCTCAAAATCTGCATCCACAGTCTGGAATCGATTTGTCTACTTGTCATGTCAAATCTTCATGAGATTTGAGAAGCTATTGGTTTCGTCCGTGCAATCCACAAGAAGTTTAAAAACCGAAGGAAGGCGATAACGATCCATCTGGCAAGAGGTGCACGATACGTAGGTTTGGCATCTTGGGATTTTGCTTTCTTGACTCTCGTCCTACGAATTGGTTTCATCAAATTCCTCCTCCTATGCTCTCTTCTCTCCTCTGATGGTCTCCTCTCCCTACTATGCTCCCTTCTCCCTACTATGCTCTCTTCTCTCCTAAAGCTACTCTTCAGACTCAGACAACCTCTTGTTCGCGAGTTGAGTCTCTAGATTTTGAATCCGCATTTGATTCGCGGTCTCGTACTGATTTTTCAAGACCATCCATGCCTCCTCCACTGTGGTGACATGTTGAATTAACGCCATGATGGAATCACTAACACTACAGACAATAGAACACAGCGCATCTGCATTTCTTCTTGTCCATGCGAGAATCTCATCCGCAGTTGGTACTATCTATTTTCCTGCATTGGCTGGATTCGCCGACCGGTCTTGCAACTGGCCTCACGTCCACCCTAGTAGCAGTGTCCCAAATCTCGTATGCACTTAGGATGGTCTTCATCTTAAACTTCCAGAGTGGATAGTTAGAGCCGTCCAACTTTCCGCTTTTGCCGAACGGTGGGATTCGCAATCTTGTGGGTTGGGCCATCTCTCACAATCTGCTCGCAAACAGAAACACACTACCAAATCTTCTTGCTAGAGTCCAGGCTCTAATACCATGTAAGAAAATAATACAACGTCTGTACACAATAGATAATAGGATCTCGTACACAAGAGAGAAAACAAGATAGTATGGAGAATTAAAAATTTGATTACTATAGAGGCTGAATGCTAAGGAATTAGGGTTGTTGTAGCTAGTGATGAAATGGGCTTCATAGGCTTGCTCTTATATAGCCAGCAGTCATAGTCGGTTAGGCTCAATTGGGTGACCAACCCAGTCCACCCAAAATGGTCGACTGGGGGTCAGTCCTGAAATAGGCCACCAACCATACGATAGAATGGGTCCGCAAAATAGAGCAACTAACCTACGGTCTGTTTAGGCCCAGAGCCATCCGAGATCATCTAAGGCTCTAAACGGGCCCCGCAACTCGAGAGTGGGCTACCCCGAGAAATGCTCCATCTACCCTTAGTGTGGTTAGTCAAGGGATGCCTTCCCGCACTTGCATGTAGCCTAGTTGGCGGTGTGCCAACTCTATGTAAAGCCGTCCAGCCATCAAGCCACACATGGCGCCCATCTGGTGTCCAAACCAGGACCTACCGGATAACCGAGCTACTCAAATGCCTTCTTCTCATATGGGGGCCTTACAAGTAGAGTTAGTTGGTTCCCGCATAGTTACAAGAGAGTGGAGCATTGATATCTAATAGTATTTGGATTCACGTACCCGATCAAATTTGTGGTCATGGACTTGGCAGCTGGGATATGAAGCTATCCTAAGTAGACCATTCTTACAAATATCTAGGCTCATGCATGACTGGTGTATAGATAACATCTACTTGCACATGAGGATCAAATCATGCAAGTGGACTTGCACACCTACAAGGCCCACCCATTGTCGGGACACCTCTTTGCACAGAATTTGACACCATTGCCGAAACCACATTTGTGAAGCTATTCAAACCCTTGAAGACCTCCCAGGTGACGAAACAGTCACCATTGGTTTCCACCCAAGAGCTAATGCCATGCCAACTACTTCCGCTATGCCCTATGTCTTGGTCTCCACAATATCCCAGGAGATCGCATCCTTCGCCCCATTGGCACCTCCTCCTCCCCATGGGCAAGCCTAGCAGAGGCTCTATAATTTTGCAGCGTGCCCCAATATAGGGCACCAAGTGGCTACAACCACATGTCGGCTGAGTATCTATCGTGTGCGAACTTGATGGAACAACACTTATTCGAAGCCATGGCATAGCTTCCACAGGTCGCACGCACAATTTTGGAAAGGAGCTAGAAATATGCCTCATAGCTCTCATTAAGTCTCCTTCACGCATAGCTCTTTGCACATGATAGTCACACCATAATGGTTGCCATGCAAGCCATGGGTCAAGCAGCTATAGACAAAGCAAAAGTACCATGCAAAAGTTGAAGAGCTCGAGCTGGCCCTAACGAAGACCAAAGATGAACTCGCCACAAGCAAATCCCTAGTCCAAACCCTAATGGACTAGGTCAGCAAGGCAGCAGAGTCTAGCCTGCGAACAATGCTGGAGCAAAAATCATAGGCAGATGTGCAGTATGCCAAAACACAGGAGAGCCAAGAATGACAGATCCAATATCTACAAGCTCTTGGTGCATGAACGGGCATCCCTCCAAGAAGAGAACAAATGACAATGTGCTCTCGGCCAATTAGAAGAGTCATGTTTGGAAGACCGAGAGCAACAAGAGCTTTGGATGTATAGGAAGGTCTCCGCACAGTTTGCCACATACACACTCGCACCACGCACCATCCCCCAAACACTCCAAATGCACCCTGATGCAATCCACACATAAGACCTCATCTTCCACCTAGACCTCACAGCTCCACTTCCTCCCAGCACCCTCCAAACCATCCTTTGCCATAACCTCGACCACGGCTGCCCTATCCTAGCCACGGCTACCCCATCCTATAACCACGGCCGCCCCATCCTAGCCATGTTATATTTTTTGTTAGATCTCCAACTCACTTCTCTCTCTCTCTCTCTCTCTCTCTCTCTCTCTCTCTCTCTCTTTGCTGCGCCCCTCCAACCTACAGACTCTAACTGCCCATCCTATCCTTCTCAATTTCCAAGCCTAGTGTTGCATCATCATGGAGTCCCTTAATTATCCAATGGACTATGAAGTGATGCAAATCAGAAAGCCCGAGGAACTCACCCCGTGGGTCTGCACCTTCAAAAGTCTACAAGTATAATTAATTGGATTTAGACCTACAGCCGAGCCTCTGCAATCCAATCTCAAGGGCACCTTGCAGCATTCTAGTCCTTCACCTACAATCCCCTCAACATAATAGTCCTCTTCAATAGGGTGTTACAAGCTCTCCAAGACTCACTTGAACCGAAGAAGCCATCGCCATCACCTACAACCCTCTTGGCATAATAGTCCTCTTCAACATGGTGCTACAAGCTCTCCAAGACTCACTTGAAGCCAAGAAGCCACAAAACAATTTATGTAGCATACCTCGAGGAATTCACTGAGGAAGAAGGCCAAGAAGCCATTGCCCTCTTTAATTCTACTGCCCCACCTACCAAAATCCCACCACCACCTCTTCTAGATCTCGCCCAACCCATCCAACAAGCCACCCAACCTCTCCTCCCTCAGACAACATTGCTCGAGTATTCTTCTAATACCTCTAACACCACCACTGCATAGCACAGGACCTCCCGTCCATCTCCTCTACAGATTTGGCCGACCTTCCTGACACAGCCTTCAACACGCTACTCAAAGCAGCCAATTTTGTCCAAGTAGTCGAAGAGACAATGCCAACAGGCCTTACAGAGCTGGAACCCATGCCCATTGTAGATGATGAGGCTCTGCCAATTCCTCCTTCCTCCCCCCCTAAAGATGTCTAGTGGCCCGACTTACAAGGCTCTGCCAACTCCTCTTGCCTCCCCCCCTGAAGATGTCTAGTGGCAAACCCTAAAAATGTCCAGTGGTGCCCCAACTTACAGTCATTTCAAGATCTGTGTAGCATCATAAATACGCGAAGATGCTATAGGAAACAAACACAATGATACATGTAACATCCATGAGAATGGAATATAGATATGCAAGAAAGACAAAACACCAAAGATCACTGTATTTTGGAGCAATAGCTTGCATAACAACCATGTACATAATGACATCGGAATGCTAGTAATAGCATGCGCACAACCACTTGGAGATTTGAACCGTCAACCCTTGCGGCTAACCTACCCTCGCACACCCCTCTTGGTCACTACTACTAACGCACATGGTTATGCAATAACACATGGCACTCATGGTGGACTGTGTGAACCACACATGCACATCCCCGGACTGAAGTCAGATGCCTACATAGTGCATAATGTATGTGCAACAATCATTTTAGGCCTAGCCTTAGCAAAGAACTAGCTATGGTAAAATAATTTTCACCCTTCACTCAGTACACATGGATTACAAAGCACTCATTCCAAAAACACTCAGAAAAACATCCACACTCATTAGTCAAAATGCCTGTCTGAACATCCATTGTTGTTGTCCTCCTTGTCCAAAAGTATCTTTGCATTTCAAACATCTTCAATTTTGCCTATCCAAAAGCAACCTGCATTTCGGACATCTCCTATTTTTATTCTTTGAGGCCCTTCTGCAACCATCGCCATAGTTCTACTCTTCATCCAAACTAGAAATGTACTGAACAAGTGCACCAATGACACCCACCTTGCTCAGACTTGCATCACTACTCTCACATAACTTTGTCTGTGAAATTGCGTCATCGCTCCACTCGAACCAGCCCACAATAGTCTCTAGCTACCTCTTTTGCAACCACATTTTTAGTCTACAATCCTTCTCTAGATCCATCAACCACTGCAAAGGATGCAGCTTGCTATCCACCACCACTGTCTATTCAGGCCATTGCTCCATGGGAAGCACCTCATCTATCCATGCACCCAGTGGTAATTGCTGCTGCCATCATTCCTATGCTGTCGCTGGTCTCTGAATCACCATTGGTTCATAAGGAGGATTCAGCAATCCAAGAAAAGGCATGTGCTTATTATAAAACTTTCCCAAAAAATTATCTTCTTCTTTCCACCAAGGAGGACGAGGAGATAGTGCCACACTGAAGGAATGGCACACAATTCCAACCATAGACATAGTAAACACCTCTGTCGCTTCAGCACATCCACTCTTTTGCTATTGCGAGCAACGGCTTCCACAATGCCTTCTACCAACTCTTCATACTTGGCTTGCCAATCCTCTGCAATCTGCACTGACTCCACAACCACTCCTTTCCCCTTATTTGCACCACCACCACCACTGGAAGATGTACTAGACCCCTTTGGTCTAGAACTAGTTGGCACCTGCGGACCTTGTTGTGGACCGACAGCTCCTACATCTCTGTCAGTCTTGGGTTGGCGTTCGTGCGGAACCAGCTCCTGACATGTCTAGAGTACAATAGCCACACTCCATCTTGCCACTTGTATGTCCCATTCCACCTGCACATCTCCCTCAAGGGCTTCCAAGAGCGAGCATCTGCTCCATATTAACACTGACATTCCCTGAAAATGTCCTTAAGTATTCTGCCAGAGCATCGGTAGTATGTTGGTGTAGCAACTCATTCTCAATTCCCAACACATACTCCGAATGCAGCTGTTGAGTGGCCTCTGAATGTGCTTCCACCACTTGAACCTTGGCTTCAAGAACCGACACCCTGTCTAGTTGCCGTTGACTCCATAGAGTCTCATTTTCCAACCGTAGCTATGTAACTTCTGCGTCTAAGCTGGTCACTCTCATAGAATCACCACCTGCACCATACTGTGAGGCCAACCGAGTGAGCAACTGTGAGAAAAATTGCAGTGTAACATTCACAGGCTACGCTTGAAGAGAGAACCCGGTTGATGACACTGGAGAAACACCCGCAAACTCGGAGATTGCTCTAGAAACCTTTGGTGCTGACACTCTCACTGCCTTAGAAATTGCCACTACCGTTATAGAGGACAACACCATCATCATTGCTGAATGCTGCTAAAGCTGTGCCATCCATTGTTGAGTAAGGGAGCCGCCCACTAGTGGAGTACCACCAAAAATCCCCAATGTAGTGGTTGCTAGAGTCACCATCACCCGTTCTACCATGATCGGTAATGCCAGTGATGTAAACAAAGAAAGCTGCATGGATGCCACCCCACTAATGCAGACACCCATTATGCCACCTACATGGGAAGGAGTCAAGGAGGCAAGGGTAGAGACTCCACCTAACTAAGACGAGGTTTTTTTTTCCACTGCTTTGTAGCCACTCCTCTCACAGATCCCTCATCTATGTCCTGTGCAGGCCCCTCAGGCGCAAGAGTGAGTACCAAGACAGTCGATCGTCAAGGCACCGTAGACTCCAGATGCAGGGGGAACAGTATCTCTAGAACCTTTCCAAGGCTTTGAATTCACTGCTTTCTTCTTATCTACTGTTGTTGCCACCCAGAAAGCCTCTATATGAATCCGCTCCTTCAGAATATGAGCCCATGATACCACCCTCTCCTCAGCAACCATGATCATCCCTCGAGTCCAAGGAGTGATGGTGTAAGTTTTGGCGTGAAAGAACACTGACTCGAGTATCCAGCAATAAAGATCTCTCATCTAAGCATCCTGCACCCACTTAGCTTGTACTCGCCCCTAGAATGCACTCCAAACTCTTCCTCCATCACCGCCAGTGTACACATTGGTTGCGCGATCAACCCTCCATCCATAGGAAAAAAGAGATGCTGATAAATCAATTGCACCATCAGCTCCCAATGCTCATCCAAAAACTCCATAGTAGATCCTACCACCAACTACTGGCAAAGCACCGATGCTAATGGATGAATAGGCACCCTTTGCTAATTAATGCTGCTAAAACTTCAAATTCTTAATAGCTAAAGATGAGCATCAATCGACTGAGAATCAATATATACCAACAGGAGAAGAGGAAGAAACTGTGCATGAGCCATTCCCATGGTGATGCGAAGGATAAGAAAAGAGATAACACTAAATGCAAATGAGAGCTGGAAGGCAAATGAACTCAAGAGAACTGTAAGTGTGATGAAGAGAAAGAAACAACCAATTGGAGAGTATCTCATCATACCATGACCAAGGACCTTCTAGGATGACTTTGACCTCTACCATGATCAGATCTACCTGAAAAATCACCGTTAGCTCTGCATCAAGATACTCATCCTCTACTCCTATTGGCAGCTCTCCAGACTCCAGTCGAAAAAGGTAATCTACAACTGCATGCTACGAGCCCAAGTGATGAATCACATCAAAATCATATTCTTGCAAGAGCAACACCCATCGTGCCAATCAACCCATAAGATTTTGCTACTTTACCAAATACAACAATGCGGAATGATCGACATGGAATACAAAAGGTTGGCCCAACAAATAATGCCAAAATTTCTTGATGGAATAGATCATGCCCAGTCCTTACCGCTCCATGACAGAATAATTCTTTTTGGCCATTGAGAGCCATCAGCTTGCATAGTAGACTGGGTGATACCATTTATTTGCATCTTCCTGCATTAAGACACTCCCAATAGCTCTATCCGAGGCATCCACGAACACATGAAAGTTCTTCTCCCAATCTGGAGATAGCAGCACCGGTGCTAGAGCTAGAAAGCTGAATCTTTAGTTGCTGGTATGCTTGGTCACACTCTGTGGTCCACACAAATGCCTTCGGTTCCACATATGCCAATGTATTCAAGGGAATCACCATGTGAGGCAGGAACTGTAGATGTCTGCCATGCCATCAAATTTAGCCCAAGAATAGCAAGAACTCCTTAGGTGTTGTTGGTGCCAGGGCTTGCATAATTACTACCACTTTGTTCGGATCCACTGTAATTCCTCCCGCCAAGATCACATGCCCTAGGAGTCGGCCATTGCCAAGTACGAATGTGCATTTCATCGATTCAGACTGAAGGAGACTTCCCTGCATCATTGGAAACACTTTTTCAAATGCTCCAAGTGCTCATTGAATGTGCTAAACACACTAAGGTCATCTAAGAAAATCCGCATGAAATTTGTCAAATAGGAACCAAAGATCTCCTGCATTGCCCACTGAAAAGTCAAGGGAGCATTTCGCAAGTACAGACAGTGCCCCCATGATGTGATTAATGCTATTTTGGGCTGGTCCTCCGGAGCCATTCAGATTTGGTTGTACTCGCTATATCCATCCAAGGAGTACACCTCATGCCCTGCCACTTCGTCTAGCATAGAGTCCATGTATGGTAAGGGAAATGGATTAGGTACAGTGGCCACATTCAGCTTGTGGTAGTAAACACAAATCCGCAACTTCTTTTTTTTTTTGGGCACAATGACAATCGGGGAAATCCACTCTGGATTCTCAATCAGTGCGATGAATCCCACCCATAGCAGACATTCCAGTTCTTCATGCAATTGCTTGGCCACTTGCGAATTCATACGATACCTCTGCATCTTGGTCGGCATCACATCTGGCTTGAGGTTGACCCTCTGTTGGTAAAATTTTGGATCCAGACCCTTCATATCTGCATAATCCCAGGCGAACACATCAAAAAATTCCCGTAAGAGGGCAATCAATTTCTTGGGAAATTTAGCTGGTCAACAACATGCTAACTTGGACTAGTTTAGATGCTCCATCCTCTTCTAGAAAAACCATATCTAGAGCATCTTCTTGAACTCGCATGTCTTGGCTCAGCCATTCTTTGAATTCTCTCTCCTACTATAGGAAATCCTGAATATCCAAATCTGTTGCTACTTGTTGGGGCTCAGTCTCCTCCAGAACTGTGCTAGCTACATTCGCTAGAAAACTTTGATGCATGTTACTATCCGTAACGCCTTCCACATCAATGGTGAAGATAGGAACCAACTCCAAATTTTCTTTGAGAAAGGCTTCCTCATCATAATCCTCCAATCCGTCTGCCATATTCACCATCTCGGCAAACACAGGTCATACCACATCTACCAAAGGTGCCACCACTCCCATTGTGACCACACTTTCTTCTTTCCTCTCCACACTGAAATGGCATTCTGCTCCCAATTTTTCTTGACTTTTTCTTGCCGCAACCAAGGCCTACCCAAGAAGATGCTATACTCTAGTGTTTTGGCTTCCATGTTGAGCACCACGAAGGACACCATGAATGATATGCCTACCACCTCTAGAACAACGGCCTGTAAGGAGCTATTCTGTTAGGGTGGTGGAGAGATGTCTGATGTTGCTATTGATGTTGTAGTAATCTTTGTTGTTGTTGCCTTGCATAGTGCTCTTAGTTGCTACTCTTGCTTTCTTCAATCTGTCGGTGTGTATAATAATTTTGGTATTTCATTATTTTCTTCATTCGTCTCACTAAAGATAGTTCCTCGGGGGGGTCACTCATCATATGTAACCCTATCACGTGAGTTCAACAGAAGGATATTTTTTATTTCTAAAATTTACAGAAATAAATATACATAAGGGACTATTTAAAATAGTTTTGGGAAAAATTTACAGATTTCTATAGAAAAGGGGTACGTTTTATTAACAAAATCTTTTACAGATAAGGGATTTTAAATATAGGCCTTGAACGCACGTGATATAGAGGATTTATACATAGTGACCCCCCCGAGGATAGTTCTGCTTTGATTTGCTGTAAAGTGAACAGTTGTAATCTCTTAAATCCTTGTAAATGACATTCTTCTATAGGTCCTTGGCTATGTGATCTACATAGCATTTGTACTTTGGAGATGCTTGGTACTTGGGTAACCTGAAATGTTAAAATAGAGTGAAATATTTTGTTGTATTTACAAAATCATGCAAAGAAACTATATTTATTTTTGCCTATGTTGTAGGGTCTTCAATGTATGGTTTTAGCCCATTTATTAGTTTGTCAAATGGATTACCATGGAGATCTGAGAGAAGAAATGTTCCTTGTTCATATGCCTCAAGTATTTTAAATGGACCGTCATATCTGAGCTTGAATTTTCTTGGCATTTTTCCCAATTTGGTGTTGAATATCAACACTAAATCTCCCTCTTTGAAAAGCTTAAACTTTGTGTTTCTGTTTATCCATGCTGCTCTTCTTCTTTGAATAATGTCAACTGTATGAGAGCTTGTCAATCTATCCTCATCCAATTGTAAAAGTTGCTCCAATATTGCATTGATGGAGTCTTCTGGGGAAAGTTTGTTGTCAATTGGGATGTGCACACTTTTTGAGCAAAAACCTATGAGAAAAAAAGTCTGAGCGATAATTTTTGACACCAACCATGCTTGTATATTTCTCAAAGGAATACACAATTCTTTCTTAATTTCTCATTTATGGAACCATATACTTACTTACTTTTCATTAAAACCCTCATTTTAGAGAACATCATCTATATATGAACAAATAGTGAACACTTTAGAAACTCCTATAAATACCTCCCTACCATACTCTTTTTTGAGGATTATGGTAATTAAATCAATTTAAAAGAGTCTCCCTAATCTTTAGCAATCCCATATTTGAAGTTCTCATATAACAATGTATACCATATTCCTTGGATGAGAAGGAAAAAGATATTGGAAACCTCATACTTGAGGTGAGCCTATATATTCTGACCCCTCCTACCTTTTGTTCGCTCGTCGCTCGGGGGTTTTTGCTCTGAAAATGGAAACCCCCTTGTCAATTGCTACTCTCAGACTTCCTACAATGAATTCCATGGGTACTACTGCCTCACATCCATTCACTAGCCTGAAAGGTGTCAATCTTGTGACTACTTTATGAGCTATCCTTAGTGCCCAAAGTATTGAGTCTAAATGCTGATCCCAATCCTCTGGATGATCAGCAATGGTTCTTCTATAAACCTTTTTCATTAACTTGTTTGTACTCTCAGCCAAACCATCGGCTTGTGCTAAGTAATATGCTACAGACTTTTTGTGCAACATCATGTGCATTTTTGTCATCTTTCTAATTGTTTTGTTTATGAAATGGGTCCCTCTATCAGATACAATCTCAATTGGAACACCAAATCTAGTAACAATATTATGGTATAGAAAATGTACAACTGTTCTAGGTTTGCGTGTTTTGAGTGCAACAGCCTCAACCCATTTTGTGCAATAATCAGTAGCATTAAGTAAATATTGATTACCGAAATATTTTGCTAGAGGCTTGATTGGTCCAATAACGTCCAATCCCCACTTTTGAAATGGACCCAATGGAAGGATGGGTTGGTGTGGCATCCTGTCACTATCCATTGGTCTATCATCTCTTTAGCAAGGTAGGCATGATTTTGCATATTTGTGGGCATCCTTTAACACTGTGGGCCACCATAATCCAGCTTGCAAGATTTTCTTGCCTGTAATATCTCCTAAGAAATGTCCTCCTACTGCACCTCCATGTGCTTCTATTAACACAGCTTTTTGCTCATGGTCCTAGACACATCTTTCGATGACGTGGTCAATGCCTCTTCTATACAACACTCCAACAACCAATGATAAGAAAAGGTCTGCTTTGTAACACCAACTTCTTTCTTTGATCTTGATTCATTGTTTTTGGGATTAGTCCATCAGTGAGAAAACATAACATTTTGTCATACCAGTTTGGCTGCTCCTCAATTCGTACCATGAACAAATTTGCATCTGGAAGTTCATTTGGTATCCCTGTCAAAGGCTCTCTTGACTGAAGCCTACTCAGATAATCTACAATTGCATGTTGTTTTCCTAGTCTATGGACAATTGTGTAGTCAAACTCTTGCAACAATAGCATCCATCTTGCTAATCTTCTTGTTAGATGTTGTTTGTTGAGACCAAGTAAATTAAAGCTTGGTGGTCAACATGAAAATGTACTTTGTTAGCCAAAAGATAATGTATGAATTTATTCAAAGCATACACCATACTAAGCGCTTCTCTTTCTGTTGTTGCATAGTTCTTTTCATGTTTTGTTTGGATTTTTCTTGCATAATATATAGGTCAGAACCACTTAGGTGATTGTTGTTGCATGAGGACTACTCCCACTACTGAATCTGATGCATCCACAAAGACTTCAAAGGGGAGAGACCAATCAGGGGGTTGTAATACAGGAGCAACCATTAGTATTTTCTTGAGAATGTTGAAAGCTTGTTCTTGAGGAGTATCCCAAATCAATGGTTCACTATCCCGTGTGAGCTTAGTAAGAGGATAATAGATATCAGCAAGGTATCTCAGAAATTGACAGTGCCATTTTATTTGGCCAATGAATCTCTATAGTTGCTTGACATTTTTGGGAGCTTTAGCATTTTGGATTGCTGTGACCTTGTCAGGGTCAATATCCATGCCTCCTTGTGAGATAATATGTCCAGGAGAATACCTCTACTGATAGAAAAAGCACATTTTGCTGGGTTTAAGCTTAGACCAACAAATCTGCATTTAGCAAAGCATAATGACAAGTGATGCAAATGATCTATCCTTTTTCCAAATACTGAGAAGTCATCTAGAAATACCTTCATGAATGAGGTCAGGTACTCTACAAATACCTCTTATATATTTTTGGAAAGTGGGTGGTGCATTTTTCAATCCAAAGGTCATGACATTGGCTGCAAATACACCCTGATCTATTACAAATGCAATTTTATCTTTGTCTTCTAGAGCCATTTTGATGTGATCATACCCACTAAAACCATCTAAAAAACTATAAATCTCATGTCCGGCCACATCATCAAGCAATGAATCACAAAATGCCATCCCAATCAACGTCAGTGTATCCATGCAACTGTATCTGAACCCCAGTCTCATAAAATAGTCCATACTACAATGTGGACTTCATATCTTAGTATGCATCTAGCCGCATCCAAATGCGGTCTCCTTGGAGCCTGCATAAACTGACTTACCAACCCAACAACATAGCTCAAATCTGGCCTGGTAATAGTCATATAAATCAAACTTCCTATTATGTGTCTGTACATAGTAGGGTCTTCCAGAAGCTCACCTGCATCTGTGCTCATCTTCACATTCTACTCCAAAGGAACTGAAATAGGCTTATAGCCTATCATCACATATTTGGACAACATGTCCAATCCATACTGCCTCTGCAAGAGCTGTATCCCACTTGGTGATCTAATCACCTCAATGCCCAAGAAATAATGCAGCTCTCCCAAATCCTTCATCTCAAACTTCTGCTTCAATAGCATTTTCACATGAAGGATATCTTCATCACTATCACCTGTGATGATCAAATCATCAACATAAATGACAAGCAGCATAATACCTCTCTCTGTTTTTCTCACATAAAGTGAGAAATCTGCCTTGGAAATCTGAAAGCCAATAGTGACAAGATACTATCCTATCTTGTCAGACCATGATCTAGGTGCTTGCTTCAAGCCATACAAGGCTTTCTTCAACCTGCAAACAAACTCAGGATGAACAGCATGAACATAACCTGGTGGCTGCTCCATAAAGACCTCTTCTTGCAAATCACCATGCAAGACACGACTCCTAAGGTCCATACTATAGCCGTTGATGGGGCACGATTCTTGGTGATGATTCCTTTAATTTGACATGCTTCTATTTATGGAATGTATGGTAGTTATACCTAGGGCCTAAATTTGGATTGCTTCTACTTATGGTACACATGTGTACATGCATTCCAATGTGGCCTGACCATTTTTGGAGGTAGTCGCATATACCTCTCTCGGAACCTCATTCGTCCATTTACTGGAGCTCTCTAGTGTCTCATTCGATCGCATGCACTCCAAATCTTCTCTCTCTATCTCACTCCATCACATGTGTTGCAAATCTGTCAACCATGCTCTAGCCACTATACAGAAACCAACCTGGAGGCAAAGGGTCTACCACACCTAGAAGCTCGTATGATGAAGTCCATTCCAATTCTAAATCTACTTTGTTTCCGCATCCCCGAGAGAGCCAGGTGTGCTTAAGAAAGTGCTTTAAGCTGTTGGAGGCTCCAACACTGCAAATCGCATGTGCTTAAGAAAATGATCTGGAGGACTGTTGGACAACTCCCAACCATTCAAATCGCTTTCTTGATAATGCTTTTGCATATGTTTCTTGTTGCATGTTATGTCTTTCTCTTCTTCCTCTAATGTATGGCCAATAGGAACTACTATTGATTTTTTTGCATTGTTGGTTGTGTCATCTTTCAATTGTGTTGGACTTCTGATCAATTTAGTGGAATGTGAGGGAGAAACAGATAGTGTGGGATTTTTTTCCAATAATGTGCTTAAGAAAGCTATTTGGCCTATTGGACAACTCCCAACTCTCAAATCACTTTCTAAGCACACTTTAGCACATGTTTCTTGTTGCGTGTTTTGTCATACTCTTCTTCCTCTACATGGCCAATAGGGACTACTTCTCTAATTAAGCTCTTGCTTGTAGGCTAGAAGACTATCATGGCAAGGACAAAGCAGACAATCAAGGTGGTTGGTAAGTGGCCTCCCATTGCTCAAGCTTCTATTTCCTCAGTTGCTAGTGCCAGTGTTAGAGATTCTCATAAGAGAAAAGGGAATTCAGTGTATATCCTCAAACAGGCAAAGAAGAGGAGGTTTTCCCAAAAGGCATGAGAGTACATGACCTAGGAGTCTAAATTGATGTGCACACAGTAGTACCTAATATTTATCCCTTTACTCTGTTGATTGCAAGTTGAGATAAGGAAGGCACAAAAGTCTATGGCATGGAGATATGTGGTGACAATCAGTTCGGTTATAGATGGCATAGGTCTGCAATGTTTGCCCTCTAAGAATCACTCAAAGATTGGATGATAGAATTCTTCCAGGATAGCATGTTGCTCTTCATACTCATAGGGTCACCTAGGTGGTGAAGGATTTTGAGACACTAAAGAGAGTTTTTCATACATACGAAAGACTCCTTCATCCTTGCGATTGGGTTGACCTAAAAAGAGGGATATTCTGTTTGTCCCACTAGCAAGGAGACCAAAGTATGAAGGGATACATATAGAGGAGGTAACACACAGTAAGGACACAAGGGGCAATGCTACTTATGAGTAGGCCATGATAGAGCAAAGGGATGCTTCCAATAGGCAATTCATCCAGGAGATTACCCTAAGGGACCTTAGAAATAATCAAAGGATAGCTAAATTGGGATCAAATTTTATCCTCAAGTTTCAAGATGCCACTTCTATGATACATATAACAGTGACCTGATACTATTTGTGAGCTTTGAGGTCACGAAGAGAGTGGGTGATTGATACAACTCTTTTTTTTGTTCTCAGGTAATTGGGGGTTGAGTTTCTTCATTGATTGATTATATGTATTGAGTTTCTTATACAATGCACTGATAAAAATATTTTTACCAGCATGTATAGAGCAGGGTTAAAAGAACAGCATCAAATTGAGGTTCATGTACTTGATCCCTGCATGTCTCCCTTACTAAGAAATGCAAAGGTTCCTTCAAGTGATCTTGTCAAGTAGTTTAAAAACTGGGATTTCACCATGATCAATGTCATCCTCTTACCCTATCACTCTGAAGTGAATAACACATTTAGCTTCATTTCTTTTGTAATGTTGACTGATGTATCCGTATTCTTTTTGCAGCAACCATTGGAGTCTAATGTGTTTTGGTCTTCAACAGAAAAAATCCTTTCATATGAATTCTCTCTATGGAATACATAAGGAGCCTGATCTGTATGTTTCCTTTCTTTACTATAGCCCTATATAAATATTCTTTACTATAGCTCTATATAAATAAAGCTCTGAGTTGTTACTTCACCATTGTTAACAATAGGATTTTATCTTGCAGAGGTGTGAAAAGTTTAGTGGATGTCTTGGATCATTGTCCTACAAATGTGGACCTAATAGATACTGTTCAAATTGTTGATTTAAGGGTAAGGAAATTTATGGATGTTCAATGATGTTTTTGGACTCCTCAATTATAAACCATATCTTAAGGTTGTTAAGTTCGTGTAGGCACCACGACAGGATGCCACCCACTCATGTGGGTGGAGGAAAATGATCCATGCCAAGTATTTGTTAGATACTTATTTTGCAAATCCACAACCAGATAGGGTAAGTACATAAATCTATATATTCATAATGGCTCTTGTATAAATGCCATTTTGAAACAAAATATAATCTAATATTTCTTATTATTGTTCTTGATTGTAGGTTTTACAAGATAGATTTACACTCATGTAAGTGGATAGATCTATATCCATGGTCATAGAAAAGATCCTAAGTTATGCTCATAAAGTATCCCTAGGGAAACACAGACAGAGATCCAAAGGTAGGGTTTCCGGAACCAAGGATCCCACTATCATGGAGGCTACTAATATCATAGAGCTTGTTGTTGAAGGGAAGGATCCTACCACCATAAGTGGTATGAAGGAGTAGGGGGGTGAGGAAACCATCATAGCTGAGGATAGTCCCAAAGTGGAAGAGAAGCTTTCCAGTGAGGGCCATCATCAACATATGGAGGATCCACCGCAGTTTGATCCAGAGCAACCTTCATAGCAGTAGCCTGATGAGCATGCTACCTTCATATTAGCCTCTAACTTCATCTGCATAGGAGTGGCTATTGTTATCATAGTTAGACTTTAGATTTTGATTATGGCTCACTCCTTGTATTGATACAATACCTCTAATATGATTTTTTATTTATCTCAACAATCCCATTTGGGATGTGTTTGCTTATTGTATCACTGATTTTTGTATTGATACAATTGATATGTAATATGAGTTTTTATTTCTCTCAACTATTAATCCCATTTGGTATGTATTTACATAGAATTATTATTCCTCTTATTTGCAGTGCATGTAACATGAAACATTAGTCTATGGTAGAAATATTGAATTCAAATTAAGACTCAAGGCTAAAGTGATTAGGCTAAGTTAGCATACCTAGACTGGTTTAACTATAGTATCCTCTAGTTGAAAAAGTTCATCCTCAGACACCAAGCTATCTCTAGCACCCAATGCTTCTTTCATTCTATTGACATGAAAGCTTGGATGTTCCTAAACTCTATCAGCTAATTACAGCTTGTAAGCCGCATCATGATCTTTTTAAGAATCAAGAAAGGACCACAATAGTGATGAGAATTTTGTAAAGTTTACCAATGCGCATTACCTAAGAATCTTTTAGGATCATCAAGTAAACACGTTGACCTTTTGAGAAAAATTGAGGTGTCCATTTCTAATTAGCGCTCTATCTATGGCACTTTTTGTATTTTCACTTGCTAGCTACAAGATATCTTGTTGCCATTGCAACCAATTAGTAGTAGAGCTTACTTGACATTCTATAAGCCAATTAAACAAGCGTCTCTAGGATGATATCCATACTTCAACATGAATGGACCATTTTGTATCGTTGAATGCTTAGCACAGTTGTAAGTAAACTTAAGCAAAGGAAGATAATCTTCCCACTTAGACTTCCTTAGGAAGACGTATCTTCCATTGAGCCCTCAGATTGTCCATCTAATTCTGGATGACCAGCCGAACTCATGTTGAATTGAGTATCCAATTTTTGAAACATAGCCTGCCAGAAATGACAATTGGAGCCAGTAAACCATACATGCTAAGCTAAGTGGCTATAACACTCTCTCTATACGTATGAATCTAATGAATTTGGTGAGTCAGTGTCATGTGCATGGACTTTATCTAACATGTGCTCTAGTCACAAAAGGCTTGGGGCTAGGCATGCGATTCTCTGGTTGGGCTACAAGGGCACTGATGAATTAGGGGTTTCTGCTATTTTAGGTGTACTATGCTCAAGCCTATATAAGGAGCCCAGGGGTTTCAATTGTCAAAGGTGCAAGTGGGAGCAATCCATGTTTCTTCTTGCCGATCTGATCCTGGGTCCTATGCGGACATGTGCCCAAGACCTAGCAACAATTCCCTGGTGGTATGGGATGCAGGCTAGTTGGAAACTAGCTGAATGATGTGCTAGCAGCTCAACTCGTGGCTCTGAGGGGACGTCCCAAACTCACAAGTCCTTCACTCCTAGACATCATGGTTGGATGGTGAGCAAGCTTGCACCATTCTAGTTGTTTCCGTGATTGTTTCCATTCTAGTTGGGTGGTGAGCAAGCCTACACCATTCTAGTTGTTTCCATGATTGTTTTCATTGTGCTCATTGCAGCTCCAAGTTTTCAGGAGCTATGGGATCATGTCAATCATGTACCAAAGCACATGTCAAATGTAGTCCATGCCTATGAGAGGTTCGTGCTAAGCCTACCACAAAATCCATCAAAATGTCTCTCTATTTCGTGTTCTTGGAGGTTGTGGCTCTTTGAAGGAGTCTTGATAAAGTTTCTTCAGTGGGACCCAGGAGAGTGGGAATAGATTGTTGTAGGGAACCAAGAGAAGAGCCTTTCTTTTTTTGGCTACACGGTTAGTAATGCCAAGAAGTTCTAGATCAGCTGTAGAGGTTGGAGACCTTCCAAAGCCCCTCATTGGGAGAGTTATAAGGTTTCTACTGATTTGCAGAGGGTCTTATGGCAGAGGCTTTGGAGATCCTGAAGAAATAGAAAGGTCACTCTATTTTTTTGGCTTTCTATTCATGGAGGGATTACAGTGAATAGGTGGAGGTCTAGATTTGGGACAGACTCGACCCCACTTGTCCTAGGTGCTTGTCTACCAATGAGTCGATTCATCTTTGTCTATGGGACTGTAGGCATGTGAGAGTCCTTTGGATGGGAATTGCCAAGGTCCTCAATACTTGTGCTCCTTCTCATTTCTTCATAATGTGGGGATCAGTGGCTTGGCTTTCCCTATCAGGGCCTTAGATCTTCTATAAGTGGTAGGATGCTTCCTGGTCCATATCAATTCGACGTCATCTAGTTTGAGACTTGCTCTCTAGAGGAAAAACCTATCTCCCGCTATAGACCAGTACATGCTGATGGGAATACCGATTGGGAGAGTGTGGCTAGCATCACTACTTGGCATATTTGGAGGGAGGCCTTAGACGGATCTCAGGTCCATTCCTCGCACACGCTGGCCAATATTTGGGCTAACACCATTCACACACTAGTGGCACGTTGGGCGAGCATGCATAGTTCTTCTCGAGTAGCCTCAGCCAGGAGGGTTATATTCCTTAGGGAATGGAGGGGTTCCCCCTTTTTCTTAGAGACTACAGCAGGGTTGAGGTGTCACTTTCAGCCTTAACCTTGGTTTCTTTCCAGCTCATTTTGAGTTTTCTGTTCCCTATTTCAGGGGGGTTTCCTCATGCACAGAATGATGTATTTCCGCTTTGAGCTTGCTCACACATGTATTTTTCATACATAATGGAAATCTTTTTCATGAAAAAAAAAATCCATGGAAATACTTTTCCACTTATTCTCAAGTATCTCCTAAGGATGCAACAATCCACCTCATCTCAAGCATTCCACTTTATTGATTTGGCATTGTTGATAGTTTCGAACATGAAGTTTGACATCAATCTTAAGCTTATGCCAAAAGAAAGCTCTTTTGACTAGCTCCAAAGTTCTTTGTACCCCCAGATTACTAGCACTGGGACTGTCATGACCGTCAAACACAATATGATGTCTTGTATCTCTCATCCCGAGTACACATACCTTAACCTTCCAAAAAAGCAGACCATTCAGAATGGGATACTCTTTAAGGGTACTACCAAGAGGGGTATTCCTATCTTGTGCTTTACCCTACACACCTTGGAAGGATTCACGTTCAAGATATGGGCCCGTAAGTAAGTCGTACAAGTTCGAATAGATCTCTTTGAAGCAAAGTTGATTCATAGTACCAATTCTACTCAAGAAATCAGCTACCTTGTTGATAAAAACCTTCCAATAACAGATCTCGAGGTCAAAGTCCAACATCAACTCTGACCACCAGCCTTTCTTGCCCCTTAGATCAATGGAGCTGCAGAAATACTTCAGATAAGATTATCAACATAGACAGCGAAAGTAGAGCCATACAGATAATGTCTCCACTTTTTCAATGCGTGAATAACAACATACAACTCCTCTTCATGTGTTGTCCAATTATACTATGGCTTGGTTAGCTTTTACCTCTCAAAAGCTACTAGTCTACTATCATGGTATAGGGCAGCTCCAATAGCATAGGCATTGGCATCCATTGCAACCATACTAGGATCAACAATCTACATCATAAGTGTTGATGTAATAACATTTACATGCATCAAGCTCCTCTGACCACACAATAGATCGGTGCCTATTTCACCTACCCTTCTCCATCCCTTTAGACACGTCCAATAGGAGTAATGCTAGCTTAGCATAATTCCAGATGTGAGTTTAAAAGAAGTTCACGAATCCTAAATGATTGACGTCAATAATCGCTCTGAGAACTGGCCACTTAATACCTTTCTATAGTCTATGTAGGTGCCTTGGTGGATTTCCTAAAATCTTTATCAAACACGCACCTGTGCACTCATTGCGAGCCTTCGCTTGATTGAAGCACACGTAGCTGAATCTGAGTCATTCTCCTCTCTTTAAGCAAGAGTGTCCGCCTTTAGCTGCACAATGTATATCTATGGAGTAGGCTACCTTGGGCTTTACCAAGGAATTTGCCTCTCTCGGCTGTGATACCATGTTGGAAAACAAACCTACTCAGACATGTAGGTACACCAATGAACTTCAATCTCCAACTGTGAGTTATCCTAATGATACTAATGTATCCAACATGCGAACTACAGAGCATTAGTCAGCTGGTGAGACCAGTGCCATTGGAGTGCAAGATGCAGATGAAACGTGTGCTTTAGATACCACAGAATTAATCGCTCAATACGAGCCTTTGCGCTACTGGAAGTGGCAGAGGATGATCGACGCCAAGTGACCCAAAGATGGAATATGGTGGGAAACCCAACAGTTGTATACGACGGTCTCTAGCGATTGCCAAGCCGAACAATCTCTCTCTCTCTCTCTCTCTCTCTCTGTGCTAGGGCAAATTGTCTTGAAGGAGAAAGATCAAATGCCCACTCGACAAGAATCACCAAAACAGGACTTTATCAACACTCTTGATGATCTTGTCAAGGGCAAAATTGTTTCACAATGAAAGAATAGCAAGAACAATAAGAAAAAGCACTTAACATTCGGATCGTGGGAGTAAAAGAGAGGGAAGATGAGGACATGGAGAAAGTCCTCACTCAAATCATTCCAAAAGCAATGCACATATCAACCACCAAGTGGCAAGAAGCCTTGAGGGTTTGGCAGGAAAGGAGAAAAGCCAAGGCAAATACTAGTGAAATTTCTGGACACTCAATCCCACCTTAAGGTGTTGATCCCGCCTTAAGGTGATCAACCACTACAAGCATCACCTTAAGGGACAATCCCTATGGATTAATGAGGACCTTACAAGGAACCAATATGCCCAAAAGTTGAAGGAGCTTGAGAATCAGAGAAGCTAAAAAGGAAGGGAAACATGCATACATGAAAGACGGGAAAGCTATCATCACGGAAAAAAATAAGGGGGGAGGGAAACTAACATATGGACTCGAGACCCTCAGGATCAAAGTCTGCAACATAGGAGGATGGACCTTGGAAGCCCATCGCACTAGCTCACCCATCTACAAAAACAACATATCTCGAGAAGACCCCCTCATGCATTTAGGGGAGGATACAGCAAGGTTCTCCAAAGAGAGAATTTATTCTTGCAGAAGATTTTAATGCACAAACAGGATCAATGCAAGGCATAATAAAAAGGGAGAGACCTCATATGGATGGATGAAGTGGAACAGGACAACGAAGAATGAAGAGGCTGGAAAAGGACATCAAAGCATATGGGGGGAGCCAGTCACATATGAAAAGGAAACTACTCACAGTGTGTGGATGTTTTGGGCTGCAAATATGCAATGGCACACTGAATTTTGAAAACACGGGAGGATACACATGCAGGACAGCTCAAGAATCAAGTGTGGTAAATTATGTGATCACAAACTCACATGCACAACACATGATTGGTTATATCAAAATTGAGTCATCGTCTCTTGAGTCCGACCACAAGGCAATATCTATAGGCATATAGGGGACAAGTAATGCTGTGAAAAAACAGAAAGTTATGGCACAACGTAAGAATGGACTTTAAAAATGCCCATATCTCTGAAAGGGAGTTAGAGGAGGTCATGACAAAAGGGCACATGGCACGATATGAACGAGTACATAATAGATATGCTGCTGTCAACAGACCAAAAATGCTTCACTAAAAGCAAGGGTAGAAGAAAGGAATGCCATGTATTAATTGGTATCACCAGGCTTGTAAGGATGCAAATAAAGCAAAAGGAGAGCAAAGCTTGAATGTATAAGCAAGTGGTAAGGAACGAAAAACGCAAGTGGTAAGGAAGAGAAGAAGATAAACTCTTAAAGCAACTAGCCAACCAGCCAGTCTGCCAACCAATTAGAACAGGGCTGACTGCCCTCCCTCCAGACCCCTGCACAGACTATCTATTCTAGGGCATGCAGCAGCCAACAAACATGCCCTAATCACAGCCATAGCTGCTGGACTGGGTAGCCTAATTGGCTGCCCTGCAATAAACCTAATGATGCTGCCCACGTGGCAGCTGTTTGTTTAGCCCTAGTGGCAGCCCTTACCCCTAGGCTCTACTACCAATGTGGTTCCCCTCTACCCACTCTCTCACCTATATCACTACATGTGTCAAGCCCCTTAGTCCACTTCATTTGGAGGCTCACAAGCACGGCATTGACCCTAATGTTCCAACATGCCAACTACAGAGCATTAGTCAGCTGGTGAGACCAGTGCCATTGGAGTGCAAGATGCAGATGAAACGTGTGCTTTAGATGCCACAGAATTAATCGCTCAACACGAGCCTTTGCGCTATTGGAAGTGGCAAAGGATGATCGATGCCAAGTGACCCAAAGATGGAATATGGTGATAGTTGCCGGATTAATGTGAGATGGTAGTTGCAGGATCCTTTAGGGCTTCTTCCAGCATCATGCAGTGCAGTAGCTCCAACAACAGCAGCAGCAGTTCCACTAGCCCCAGCAACAGCTCTAGGCCTTAACCCTGCAGCCCATTCAGCCCCAACAACAAGTGCAGCTCCCTCAGCCTCTCCAGCAGTCTTTAACAGTGTCTCCTCTGCAGCCCCCTAGCTTCCACAATCTCCTCCAGCATAGGTTCAACAAACAAAAGATCCAGCCCTCTCAATTCAGCCCCCGGGAAATGCAACAGTTGTATACGACAGTCTCTAGCAATTGCCGAGCTGAACTCTCTCTCTCTCTCTCTCTCTCTCTCTCTCTCTATCGATGAATTGAAACAGTGGATGAGAATACATAGCAAAGAAGGTGTGCAAATTGCAGGATACGCTTTGTTAATGCTTATATATGCAGATGATGTTGTATTCTTCGCAAAGAACAAGGAGAGCCTACAAGCACATCTGGATGCACTGAGAGAGTTTTGCAAACACTTAGGAATACAGGTTAATATAGACAAGTCAAAGGTGATGGTCATCGTGGGTCACGTAACAAACAGATGGATGTCACATTTGGAGGGGAGCCCTTGGAAATAGTGAACTCATATAAATATTTAGGGCTGGAGTTCACCGACAACTACAAATGGAATGCATGCGTGGAAAGGAGGATTTTGGGAGGTTTAAAATCTCTATATAGCTTCCAGAATAAATGCAGGAAGGCACATCTGTGGAATTGGGAAATGAGAAAGTTTCTGTACACCATGCTTGTGCAGACAGTAATTCTTTACGGATGCCCCACTGGCACCTGGGCTGTCTAGGATTCACTGGGAAAGAACAGAAACTTTACATAAACGTTTCCTGATAGGGGAGTTAGGGGTTAAGGCACACACACCCTACCCCATCCTGCTAGCTGAAACAGGTATGATACCTCTAGAAAGGGAAGCATTGTGTCAATTCATGGCATACCTCAACAAAGTTGAGAAGATGAATGACAGCAAGATACCACACAAAGCGATGAAAGCTACACAACTCACGGGTTGGCACAGAGAGGGGATGAAGTGGATGGAATCCTGTGGTATGATATACCGGAAGATGCATGTGAAATAAGAGAGATTGTGACGCAGAAAATGGTACAAAAACTATGGCAAAACCCAGGGACAAGAATGCAGTTCTATAAACAAGAAATTAACTCAATGGACAGTTATGGAATGCAGAAATACCCTGGGGTAAGACATATCAAACAGCCAAAAGGCTAGGAATCTACTTAAAAGAGATTTTAGAACATCGCAACACGGTACTAGGTCTAGCTCACAAGCTAGCCCAACAAGTACTCACTACATGACAAAGTTGTAAGATTTTTCTCTTCACTAGATGTATACGATCACTATTAGTTAATAGTCATCGCCAATCCCATAGATCCTAAAGGGTCTCACTCGGACTTTAATACAATCATATCATATCATCTCTCTCTCTCTCTCTCTCTCTCTCTCTCTCTCTGCTAGGACAAATTGTGTTGAAGGAGAAAGATCGAATGCCCACTCAACAAGAATCACCAAATCAACACCCTTGATGATCTAGTCAAGGGCAAAATGGTTCACAATGAAAGATTAGCAAGAACAATAAGAAAAGGCACTGAACATTCGGATCGTGGGAGTAAAAGAGAGGGAAGATAAGGACATGGAGAAAGTCCTCACTCACATCATTCAAAAACCAATGCACCTATCAACCACCAAGTGGCAAGAAGCCTTGAGGGTTTGGCAAGAAAGGGAAAAAGCCAAGGCAAATACTAGTGAAATCTCTGGACACTCAATCACACCTTAAGGTATTGATCTGTTGGGCCAATGCTGTCCCATTGTGCCAATGCTCTGTCTCCTTATGATGCTCTAACACCTCCTTGCAATGCTATAATGCTCCTCTAATGAGGACTGATTCCTGATGACTATTGCAGTGAGCTGGCACCCCTATACTTGGTCCGCCTGCTCCGCCTCGTTTGCGTGACCCGTCTGCTCTGCCCTTCTTACCTTGTCAGTCTGCATGACCTTGCGCTTCCCTGGCACACTGTCTCATGCATTCCCTACATGCCATATATAGTTGTATATTCACATTCGTAGATTCTCCCCCTCACACTTGATGTTTCCACATTGTCGAAAGCTTTGCCATTAGAAACTCCTCACTATCTACCTTGTCACGCTTCATTTGATGCGAAACCAGTACTCTGGTTTGCCTGGTTCAGCTCACAGAAGCTTGTTTTAGGTCGTGATGACAGTAGTAAAAGTGGTCAGACCAACTCGAAATGAGTCCTTTAAGCGCGTATGGTGATATCAGCCATGGCTGCCTCTATAACAGCAGAATATTATTTGAGACACCTCTAAGCTCTCTATCCCACTCATGAATTAGCAGAAGGTGGCGACAATCCCCGCAATAGCAGCTCCACAGCTGCCTTGAGAAAATCGTAGCTCTTTAAGCTCTAGGAGGCAATCTGGGCTGTGAGAATATGAAATATGTTGCAGGGACACAGCCACATCCTGTGCTAGACAAATTGTACAGCATATTGTTTTCTCCTCACATGGCAAACCTGTCATGTTCAAAGCTCGTACCAATATCATCACCCATTGACAACCATCTGAATCCATATACAAAAATAAGATTTTGTATCAAGCATATGATTTTTTGAGAGATGTTCACCGGCACGTACTCCACACTCAACAAGATAGAAACGTTTTGCATCCCTCACAATTATCTTCTATTGCACAACTTCCCAGAGGCATAGTGACAGAGCAAAACAGGCATAGTGACAGAGCAAAACCCAAAGGCTCATGGTGGCACCAGGGGGTGTTCAAGGGTGCGTGGACATGTGCCCAAAAAGGATAGGTAGCTTCTAGCTATGGTAGCAGAGAATGTCTGTTTCCCTTGTGCCTCCACGTCATAAGGCACTGATATTTGTATCAGACATGCATCCAGCCTCCTCCATGCATCAACTCAACCTCTGCAACTCTGCAGGTATTTTCTTCTGTTGAGGATATGATGTGTGTCTAGCAACAAATTCATGCACCACATTATTCGCATCAATACAGCTGCAACCCAGGCCTTTCTTGAGACCAACTTCATCAAGCATTACCTTTGTCACATCCAGTACATCTTCTGCTGTATCTGTATTTGCACAGATATTTGCTAACAATACATATGGTGAAGCACTCCTTGGATTCAAATCACAAAGACTATTTGCAGCACGAGCAGCCCGCTCCACATCATTGTGAGTTCTGCACGACGAAAGCAAGCTCAACCATGCTGTAGGAGCATGTTCAAATGGCATACTAATAATCAGGTCCTCTGCCTCCTCCAAAAGTCCCCTTCGCCCAAGAAGATCAATCATGCACACATAATGCTCCACTGTGGGAGATATACCATGGTCTGTTTTCATAGAGGCAAAATATCGCCTCCCATCAGCAACCAGACCTGTATGACTGCATGCAGTGAGAACACATATGAAGGTGATCTCGTCTGGCTTAAAGCGTTTGGCTTGCATTTGACTGAACATTTGCAGGGCCTCCTTGCCGTGCCCATTCTGGGCACATGCAGCAATCATGGCATTCCAAGAGACTGCATTCCGCTGTGGCATCTCTGCAAACACCGCTCTTGCATCTTCTAGGCTCCCGCATTTCCCATACATATTGATGAGGGCTGTCCCCACAACCAAGTCTGACTCCCATCCTTTGCCAGCAGCAATAGGATGGACCACTCGACCCTCTTGTAGGGCCGCTACACTGGCACATGCATCAAAAACAGAGATGAACGTGATCTTATTTGGCTCAAAGCCTTCGGCCTGCATTTGATCAAACAGTTGCAGGGCATCCTTACCATGCCCATTCTGGGCATATGCTGCGATCATAGCACTCCAGGAGATCATATTTCGCAGTGACATCTCTGCAAACACTGCCCTCGCATCATCTAGGCTTTCGCACACACCATACATATTGACAAGGGCTGTCGCTACTACGACATCTGACTCGCATTCGTTGCCAACAATAATAGCATGGAGCCATTGACCCTCTTTAAGAGCTGCAACACTGGCACACACATCCACGATGCAGCTGAAGGTGCTCTTGTCTGGCTCAAAGCCGCCGGCCTGCATTTGATCAAATAGTTGCAGGGCCTCCTTGCCATGCCCACTTTGCGCACACGCTGCGATAATGCCATTCCAAGAGACTGCATCCTGCTGTGGCATACCTTCAAATATTGCCCTCGCATCATCTAGGCTCCCCCACTTGCCATACATATTGATAAGGGCCGTCCCCACAACAACATTCGACTCCCAACCATTGCCAGCAAGAGTTGCGTGGATATTCTGACCCTTTTCTAGGACTGCCACACTAGCACACGCATCAATAATGCAAATGAAGGTGATCTTGTTTGCCTCAAAGCCTTCAGCATGCATTTCACCAAACAATTGGAAGGCCTCCTCGCCATGCTCATTCTGGGCACATGCAGCGATCATGGCATTCCAGGAAATTACATTGCGCTGTGGCATGTCTGCAAACACTGCCAATGCATCATCCACGTTCCCGCACTTGCCATACATATTGACGAGGGCTGTCCCCACAACAACATCGGACTCCCATGTGTCACCAGCAACAGTAGCGTGTATTACTCGACCCTCTTCTAGGGCTGCAACACTAGCACACGCATCCACAACACAGATGAAGGTGATTTTGTCTGGCTTGAAGCCTCCACTCTGCATTTGACCAAATAGTCGTAGGGCCTCCCCGCCATGCCCATTCTGGGCACAGGCAGAGATCATGGCATTCCAGGAGACCACATCCCGCTGTGGCATTTCTGCAAACACTGCCCTTGCATCGTCCAAGCTCCCATTCTGGGCAGATGCTGCGATCATAATATTCCAGGAGTACAAATTCCGATTGACTATTTTGTCAAATACAGCACGAGCATACTTCAGGCTCCCACACTTGCTGTACATCTGGACGAGAAGGTTACCCAGAAATCTGTTCCCAGAGAACCCACGCCTGCTCATGTGTTCATGCACACGCTTGCCCTCAGACAGAGCCTTGGCAATGGTGCAACGCTTCAGTAGGGAGGCATAGGTATCAAGATCTGTCTCAGGACCCAGCTCACCCACGATATCCACATTCAAGCAATCCGGACCGCAGTCTTCATTCCTATCCAACGAGTGTGTACGACCAGCCTTGCCGGTCCTTGGCTCACCCAGCATCTCTTCAGCACATGATCCTAGGACCTGACCAAGCGTTCCAGGCTCTGTTTTCACAAGCCGAGCCCGAGAGCCAGGCCTATTAGAGACGTTCGAGCTTGCAGACATGCAACATAGCAAGGTGGGTGGCTGCCTCCTTTCCAGGAACAGCGGCTCAATCACAAGATAAGGCATGCCAAATGGGAGTGATATGAAAGAAGAAGCACAACAGAGAAATGTCGCCATATATTTGATGTAATTGAGAGCACCCAAAAGGCCACAGGCTGCGCATACAGAGGCTGAATGTATCAGCAAAAAGCCTTCAAGGTTTCTACGAACCTGTCATCTGCAGGGAAGCTCCGTAGCTTCTTTGAGCTCAGCTACGGTGGTTTCTTGTCTGCCATCAGTCCACCAGTGGGTCTACTACCACATGAAACAAGTAGGATGAATTCATGGGAGGGTCGTGTGAACGCCACCTATGAATCGGGCCTCCCATGCACGATCTCATGCGTTATCGGCGTCGTTGTTCACACCATCCGGCGGTCATTTCTTATACAACCCGCTGCCATTTCACATCATGAAGGGTTGATCCGTGTAGGAGTTAGAAGGAGCTCAATTTCGTTAGTCACAATTTTTCTCTGGCCAATTGCACACCACCCAGTCCCTGCGTGAGGAAAGGCACGGGCCCCTAGTAGTGCTCAGTGAAAACCTATAAACTATATACAATGAAGCTAGGACATTATCGTTTTCACCTATGAAAAATTTTCCCTCGATTTTGACAAAATTTCAAGAATATCATCATATTTTAGCTTTAAAGTATGCAGATGCTGAAGAAAAATCTTCAAAATTTTAAAAATGTTCGCTCGCAGGGAGTGGTTACATACCAAATGGCCAAAATATGAATTGGATGTCCCATATATATTGCAAGAAGGTATGTGGTTTAGGCTTAGGGTTTTCTTATTGGTTCGCGCGGGTTTAAGTCATGATGTCAAAAGTTGGGCAGGCCTTGGGCAAGGCCCATGATGATGGGCGCCCTCCTTTTTGTGTGACCAAAGGTGCCTCGCCACATGGATGTCACGCAGGGGATGCCCCTTCCGTACGTTGGGTGGGCATTCGTGTGTAAGTGGCCTCAATTGGCCACGTAGTGGTTGGCCTTCATTTGCCAAACATAGATTTTTTGTGTCGATGTCCAAGCCAATCCCTCCTATTGGGCCAACTAGGATAAAAGCCATTCACTCACATTTTTGGAGGATGATGACCGCCTAGTGGTCTAAATCTAGCCATACTCTTCTACTCACAAAAGTTAATATATGATATAGCAAGTATTCATACTCTTCTACTCACAAACTCCCAAGTGATTTAAAATGGATTTAGAGTGGGACTTCCAAACCCACTTATATCCACCCATGTGTTAAGGCCATAAGTTGCATCTCTTTGCTCCATCACAAAGTCCTTAAACCTTCAAATCCGACCAATAGAATAGCCTAGAACCATTGAGACATGTCAATCTTAAAAGTGCCATTGAGCATATGAACGTTGAGAGTAAATATGAGACACATATGAATCCACGTAAAACATGGTGGGAATAGACAATTGTATTTACCTTATCTTCTAGAGACAAAAAGTCTATTTCCATTCTCAAAATAATTTGACATCCTTTGCTTCAATAACACTTTTAAGTGTCTCCCAATCCTTCGATAGGAGAAATGGAGCCATTCACAGCATAGCTTGGCATATAAGGGAATGACCATTTGGTCAACACTTAAGTTGTGGGGATCGATTAATCCCCCATTCATGAAAGTAGACCATGTGGGGAAGTCCATCATGAACAGGGAGAACCCCTAAGGGTTCCAAAATAGTCCTTATCACATATTCACATGGAGTCCCAAACTAGGCTAGATAGCTCCATCTTGGTGAATGCATATCTATGTACCAGAAGGACTTCGCCCTCTTGTTGTTGCACACACTCTCTATCCTCCTCCTCCCAAGCTCACCCTCATGATTGGATGCAAGCTAAGACCTACACACAATTGGTCTTTAGTAATCTGCGGTGCACAATTTTGGAAGGAGTAGAGCTCAAATATTGCTTCAATTTTTGGTTTTTTCCACCTCTCATCATCTTTGGTTGCCTACAATGCACTTCTTCTCTCACACAACAATGCCTACAATGCACTTCTTCTCTCACACAACAACTCCAACTTACCTTTTAGTCTTCTCTTCCTCTTTTTATTATGAGCCTCTTCTTCTTTTTATTATGAGTCTTGAACCAACCGTCAAAGCTTAAGATTTGTAAAGTGGACGGATGTCACAAAGACAATCTCACAAAGCAGAGGCCTTAGGGATTGTCATCGACACTATTGTGAACATTGTCCTTCCTCACAAATGGAAGGTGCTCAAGAATGTTTGAGATGAACAACAAAACACGAACACTTAGCCTTATGACTCTCTTTACAACGTGAAGGTGGATGAGGGAGATTTGTTATAGGACTACATCACCAAATGAAAGTAGTTAGATACCAACTTGTGATAGCTATATCAAAAATCAAAATTGATCATCTCAGATTGCCAAATTGGTGTTGGGCATGCTTCCGTGGAGGTACAAAGTGTTCATGATGAACATGGTTGACAAAGGTCAATGCTGGTTACTTTCAAAACATGCTACCTTGCTCTTGCAAGAGGAATATCAACATGACAAATCTAGCAACAAGGCCTTCTTGATAAAAGGGAATATCAAAGGGAAACTTGGCAAGAGCAAGATAATGAAGTTTCAAGGTGTAAAAATCCATGATTCACAAAGTGTGCTTCAACTTTGTTAATCAAGGACACTTCGTTAGAGTATGGAAAAGTAAGAAAGGAGTTCTACAATGAAGTGGATTCAAGGAAGTCCATTTAGATCCATCAAAGAAAAATGTAATAAATGTCGTCATGGAAGATCTATTGGTTGCTCATGTGACCAAAATATGTCATCATCGAGGATCTATTTATTGTCATGTAGCCAAAGTTATTTGGCACTCATGGCAACTTCAATGGGAACATTGGTATGCAGACAATGGAGCATTGAAGCACATGTCAAAGAACCCACTACTATAAATCATGCTCAAAATGACGTAGCTAAAAAATTACTAAAGAGTGTTGTCAAACGGCACACATTAAAAAAAATTAAATAGAGTCTCTAATAGCATTGTTTATTTTTTATCACAAAATGATGCTCATACCAACTTAGAACACTTAAATAGCAAGTCAAGTGACACATTTTATGCCTTGCTTTGTAACCTACCCTCCTCTTCTTAAACAAGATACGTAGCCTAGCTCCGGGGAAGAAGGGGGAAGGGGGGGGCGGGGGTTCACTATGTAAAACCCCCATATAGTACATAGGATCAAGGGCTCTTTGCTGTCACTTTTTCTCTCATTTCCAAGTCCGAGGGTGTTGGTCACCTTACTTATGTTGTTGCTCATCGTAGCATAGGTGTTCACAATTGTAGCATATGTCCTTGGTTGATATTCCAATGAGAGGTGTAGGCTAAAGCATGGAAAGTTGTTCTAGTGCATGGTTAGGTGAGAGAGAAGTATTGATCATAGGGGTTGAGGAACATTCTTGCCTCCATTTGAGTTCAAGGGTTTAGGAAAGGGTTGCAGGTTTAGAAGGAGAGTAGGATTGAGAGAAATAACTAGGGGTTCCAGGGTATAGAAAGAGGTCATGGTTGAGAGAAAGTCATAAGTTTGAGAGTGGAGAGCTAATCTCCTTCATGGAGACATGGGATTCAAGCTTGAGGAAGGGTGAACAAGGGTGCAGAGGAGGAGAAGGAGGGGGGGATAAGGGACGAGGAGGAGGAAAGGGAAGGAGGGGGAGGGAGAAGGGAGGAGGAGGAGGAGAAGGGAAGAAAGGAGGATGGGAGGTTGAAAGGTTGGAGCATGCTATCATACGTTGATAGTGTTGAGGGAGCATGGGACTCAAAAAGATCAAGCCCATGAACACCAAGGTAAAATTAACATTGAACTCCAAAGAGTTAGAGCTTCATTACATTGAGTGGATATCTATACATGTTGGTCTCTACACAATTTATAGGGGACCTCTTGGGATCTCAACACAATTTGTAGGGGGCTTTTTGGTGGGACCTCTTTTGTATGAGACCTCCAGGTTAGGAGTCTCTACATTATTATAGGAAACCTAAAGGGTGGTGTGGGACGTCTTTTATAGGATACCTCTTGGGAGTCTCTACACCTTTTATAGGCGACCTCAATATAGGGGACCTCAAAAAGTGTAGGCTTTTGGTCTTTCTTTCTCTACTCTAGTCTTTCTCTTTCTAGATCATGATTTTGCTAGTATGATATGATCTTTTCTAGAGAGTATTTTGGTTATCCCTATCCTATTAGATTTCTCAAACCTAGCTTCAAGATCAAGAGATTACAAGTAGATGTTTGCCACTACTCCACACACACAATGATCTCATATTGACTGTTGCAAATTGTGGTTTTAATCCTTTTTGCCATAGGGTCAACAATCTCCAAGAATGATTTTATCACCCATCCTACAATATCTGACACGTTGAGTGGGAAGTTTTTAAACTAGGTTTCATCCATGGAGGTTTGTGGTTGTAATGTTGGATTTGTCCATACTTGATGTAAAGAGGTTACTATTGTTGAAGTAGTCCTTGTTTGCTTGCTAAGTGCTTCCAAAGTTTCTCTTTCTTATGGATTGCACAAAAATGAGCTATAGGTCAACAATGTGGCAAAATGTTGGTACTTGATGTTGAAGGGTATTGAATACATTGTATACCTTTTTTTCCATGCTGATAATGTTCTCTACTTGGTCTTGTACCTAGCATGTAGATGCACATGTTGATAGGCCTTCTTTTGATCACTTTGTGCATCTTAGTCATTGTCTGTTGCTGCTATTGAGAGTTATGCTTGTAAGAGAGAAAAGGATGAGGCTATCGATGATGAGGCTTAGGACTTGTATGAATCCCATTGGTGACCTTAAGACTTGTATGGAGCCCATAGGTGACCTTTTGGTATTGACAATATCAATAACTTTGACTTGAGAGTGCCTTATTTTTGTATTGATTTGATATTATATGTTGTGCTCATAACAACATCTATTATTACCTAAAGGTTGTGAAAGTGTATGCTTGGAGGTATTGGGTGTCAGGTGCTACCTAATGTACATATTCAATATGATCATTTATTCACCTAATGAATCTTGAGGACCATGCCTTGATTTTAAGATTGATTTCTTAATGTGTTGGTGCCCTTGTCTATTCAATGTGGTTTTATTTCTACATCTATCGTGTCTAAGGTGAAAAAACTTATGTGTGTGTCTATGGACGTAACCTATGTGTCTAGGTGCAAACTTACGGAGTTGCAAGATGGTGAGAGAATCTTATCTGCAAGTTTTATTCATTAGTACCATAGTTACAAAACCATGTTATTATTTGTGGTTTGGTCCCCAAATGAAGTTTTACCGAATGCTACTTTTTAATTTGTTTGTTTGTTTCTTTCTTTCAAAGAACAAGATCATTGTTAGGAACATGTTTCATGGAAAAGCTTCTTTCATGTTGGCCTTAGGATTTTGTGGAAGGTTTTCTAGTCATATACTGGGCTCGATAGATGTGTTGGCAAGCTAAACTAGTATAGAGAGTTGACACTTGAGTTCATATATGGATGTGCATTTGGCAAAAGTACAACCTCATCATTTTGTATGATGTTGGATTGTGTTCCATCCTTTAATTATGCATGCATTTGTTGATTTATCTATCTTTGCTAATGCATGTAGCTCTGTATCTTTTTTAATTTGGATCTCTTGGGCTTGACTCTTTTCATGTGTTGAAAGTATTCCATTTGGGGCTAGGAGGGGACCGTAGCTTGTTTTTTGTTGAGAAATATTTGTAATGGATGACTTCATGCTTTGTATGTGTCCCCTTTTTATGGCCATAGAGTCACCCTTTGCAAGTTCTACACATTGTCGCCGAGCTACCCATATTTCCTTTAGTTCATTGCATTGGCAATCGATAATTGTAGGTTTTGTTGGGTTGGTGGATAATCGGCTTTATTGATGCATGTTTTGAGGATCCATGCCCACCTTAATCTTCTATCCAAGTGTTGATGTATGAAATAGTGCACATCTTTCTTTTGTGTCAATATATATTTTGTCCTTGGTTGTTTGGATTGCATCAGATTGTCTGGAGTGATACTCTTTCTTGCTGAATGACCATTTCCTTTCCGATTGATGAGTCCATGTTGACATTTTGTTGGGTTACCATTCGACTGAGTGACTTTCTGTGAAGTGCTCTTTGATGTTCATTGTCAAACAAATCTTGACTTGCTAGTCTTTTTGTCATCTTTATTATTTTGACTCTCACTTTTGCTTATATATATTATTGAAGTTGTGATGAAATTTTCCTTCAAACTGTGCTTGCAATTGGTGCAATGATTGGATTTGCAAATGTGTCCTAAATTAGGTCAAATGTATAAAAAAATTTATGATCTTTTGGTCTATGAAAGGTGGGTTTTGATATAGCTAAGTTTGGAATTCAATTGAAAAATTTATGGCTAGTCAAAGTTTGGGTGAAAATTAGCACATTTGAGGGGTCTTTGGTCTTCAAGGTTAAGTGTGAAGAGACTCTAGCCTGTAAGACTAGGTGTGAATAGATGTTGTTCTTAAGAAAAATGACCCTCATTTGGTAAGACTACCTAATAAGGGTTGGTACAATAAGATTTGGAAAATTGCAATTATAATTTTCTAACTTAAGATTAGTTTGACGTCAATCCAAGTTATCATTTTTAATGTGCTTAGCTTTTTATGGGTTAGTTTAAAATGACTATGGTTAGTCTTCAAGTTTTGTTAGCTAGCTTAGATTTAGCTAGTTTGCCTTGGTTAGGTGAAGGGAGGAAGGAGGAGATGAAGGGAGGAGGAGGAGGGGGGTGGAGGAGAAGGGTGTAGGAGGAGGAGGAGGAGAGGGAGGAGGAGGAGGGAGGAGGAGAGGGGAGGAGGGGGAGGAGGAGGGAGGAGGAGGAGGAGGAGGGAGGAAGAGAAGAGGAAGGGGGGAGGATGGGAGATTGCAAGGTTAGAGCATGCTATCACATTGAGGGAGCATGGACCCAAGGAGAACAATCACATGAACACTAAAGTGAACTGACCACTGAACCCCAAAGAGTTGGAGCTTCTTTCCATTGAGAGATATTTATACGTGTTGGTCTCTACACAATCCGTAGGTACCTCCAAGGTGGGACCTCTTTTGTATGAGACCTTTTGGACAAGAGTCCCTCCACTTTTTTGGGGGGACCTTTCGGGTCTCTACACAAAGTGGGGAGACCTTTTGAGTCCCTACACAAAGTGGAGGGACCTTTTGAGTCCCTACACAAGGTGGGGGAATCTCCAAAAGTGATGCTTTTAGTCTATCTCTCTGTAGTTTTAGCCTTTCTCTCTCTAGATCCTGATTTTGCAAGTATGATTGGAGCTTTTCTAGGGAGGATTTTGGCTATCCTCATCCTTTAAGATTCATCATACCATCTTTTAAGATCAAGATATTACAAGCGGAGCTTTGCCGCTACTCTACACACACAACAATCTCATCTTTGTTACTCTAGATTGTACTTCTGTTCCTTGTTTCTAGGCATTCCCCCAGCCTGATTTGATTACCATCCTTGAGTATCCGATGCTTTGAGTGGGAATATTTTTGAACGTTGTTCCTTCCATGGAGTTGTTTTGCTTGTTGGGGTTGGCTTTTGAGTGGGAATATTTTTGAACGTTGTTTCTTCCATGGAGTGTTTGGTTGTTGGGGTTGGTCTGATGTACCTTCTTTTGATGTGATTGTGTCATCGAAGTGGTCCTTGCCTTGTTGTTGAGCTCGGGGGGGTTAGTCACATATGTAACTCTATCAGATGAGTTCAACAGAAGGATATTTTTAATATCTAAAATTTACAAAATTAATTTACAGAAGGGAATGTTTAAAATACTTTTGGAATAAATTTACAGATTTGTATAGAGAGAAAAAGGGTACATTTTATTAATGAAAAACTCACAGATAAGGGATTTTACAAATAGGCCTTGAACGCATGTGATATAGAGGGTTTATACATATTGACCCCCCCGAGTTGTTGAGTGTGTGCAAAGTTTCTCTTCTCTTGTAGATTGCATGTGTTCCTAATTTTTCCTTTTGATAATTCTTGAAATTTCTCGTGTTTGTCTTGTACATGGTGTGTACATGCACAAGTTGAGAGGCTCTGTGTCTAGTTACCTTGTCTAGCATCCAATTGGGCTCACAAAAACATACTCTTGTGCTTGATGCATTCTTTTTGTATAGAATGTATGTCTTCTTGGATCTTAGACTTTGATTTATTGTTTTTCAAGAGGAATGCTTAAGAGAACAACAGATGAGGTGTTCGATGATGAGGTTTTAGCACTTGCATGTATGGCTTTGGAGCCCATGGGAAAATTTATGGTATTGACAATGTCGATAACTTGAGTTGAGTGTACTTGGTTTTGTATTGATTTGCATTAATATCATATGTGGTGCTTATATCAACTTCCTATTGTCACCTAAAGACTATGAAAGTGCATGCTTGGAGCTTGTTGTGTGTCTTGTGCTGCCTAAAGCAGATATTCAATATGAACAGCTATTCAGCTAATGACTCTTGAGGACTATGCCTTGATTTTGAGATTGAGTGCTTGTCGACATGTTGGTGTCTTTCCTTTTCAATGGGGTTTTATTGGTACATCTATCCTGTCTAAAGTGGAAAAACTTGTGCATGTGCCTGTGGACCGAACCTATGTGTCTAGGTGCAACTTACAAGGTTGCAGGATTCAATAGAATCATATCTACAAATTTTATTCATTGATTTTATGGTTGACAAACCATGATATATTTGGGCTTCAAATAACCAAGTTATCAGCCCTCAAAGCTGTGGTGAATGTTAGGGTTTTGAGGAGTCTTTGGACTTTAATTCTAGGTGTGAATGGTCCTTAGGGCGAAGGAAACTAAAATAGGTTAAGTGAGTGTCACTAATAGTTAGTCTAACTATCCGATTAATCTAACTAACTGAACTATCTACTTAGTCTAACTAGCTAGTTACTATAACTAAGCTAGCTGCCAGGTTACACTAGTTAATCTAACCTAATCGATCTAGTTAATCTAAGTAGCCTAACTACAGTTAAATTTCTAACCTAAATTTGATTAAACCAACCTAACTATTAACCCTTTGTACCCTAACCTAACCTAGGGTAAACTAACCTAATGTTAGTATAACTAACTTAACATAAGTTAATCTAACCTAAGTAGGTAGGCATGTTTTGTGAGGCAAAAGTGACAAATGAGTTTTGTAAAGTGGCGGTAGGGTGACAGGCGGGCACATTTTACAAGGTGGAAGCGACGAGGGGGCACATTTGGTGAGGCGATGACGATGAGGTTTTTGGGGAGCTGCAAGACTCAGGCATCGAGATGTGCCATCGAAGTGCTCTGCACAAACTACACCATGGGTGCGTCACCTAGGGCTCAAGCACCGAGGTGTGCAATGCTAAGGCGCTCTGTGCCACGAGAGCACCGACCTAGGGCACGGGCACTGAGGCGTTCAATGCCAAGGTGCAAGTGCCGAGGTGCTCAGTGTCATGGGGCCCTAGACTAGGGCATGGGCACCGAGGTACATGGTGCCAAGGCATGAGCGTTGAGGTTGCATTGCCTAGGTACGAGCTCCAAGGTGTGCGTGGATGCCAAGGCGCACTGCAAAAATTCGAGAGGAGAGAGAGAGAGAGAGAGAGAGAGAGAGAGAGAGAGGTGATGGGGATGAGAGAGGGGATTCGTAGAGGGGGGGCAGGGGGGTTGGGTGGTGGAGGGGGGATAATGGTGGGGAGGAGTTGGGTAGTGGAGGGGTAGGGGGGAGGAGAGTGGTGGGCAGGTGGTAGAGGGGTGGTGGTGGTTGGGGAGGGAGGAGGAGGGGGTGGGTGGGTGGTGGAGGCGGGTGGTGGTGGGAGGAGGAGGTGGGGGAGGTTTTTGGGGGGGTAGTGGTGGAAAGGGTGGTGGTCGAAGGGGGGGGGTCTTGGGGGGGTGGTGGAAAGAGGTTAGGGGTGGGGGAGGAGAGAGAGGGGGGGTAGGGAGAGGAAGGGGGAGTAGAGGGAGGTAGAGAGGTGGTGGAGTGGATCATGGAGAAAGGGGGATGGAGAGAGGTAGAGAGATGGTGTGTGAGGGGTGGATGGAGGGGGGGGTGTAGAGAGAGGGTGGGAGGAAGGGGGATGGTGGGGTGGAGGGAGAAAGAGGGATGATGGGGTGGAGAGAGATGGGAGTGTAGAGAGAGCTAGAGAGATAATGGGAGAAAGGGGGATGGTGGGGTGGGGGATGGAGGGAAGTAGAGAGATGGTATAGTGGAGGGGGAAAGGGGGGTGGAGGGAGAAACGATGGTTTCCTTGAGTGATGGACATAAAAAGTGGAGGTGGTGGGAGAGGGGGATGTTGGGAGTGGGAGGTGGAGGGGATGAATGACGGAAAAAGTGGGGGTGGTTGGGAGGGGGATGATGGGAGGTGGAGATAGAGGTGACAAAGATGGGGGGGGAAGCTTGATAGAAAAAGTGGTGGTGGAGGGGGGAGGTTGACCGAAAAAGTGGTGGTGGCGGAAATGGTGAATGAAAGTTGGAGGACAAAAAATGGAGGTAGACGGAAAATATGGAGGCTTGACGGAATTTGTAGATGTAGGAGAGATGGAAGTGGCTGGAAAAGTGAGGGAAAAGAAGTGAGGGGGGGGGGGGGCAGGGGGGGCCAGGGATGGTATTGCTTTAATAGGATGTGGGGGGTTTAAGGGTTAATTTTTGTGTGATTAGTGTATTAATGTATGTCAACATTCTTGAGGATGTAAATCTCATACTTTTGCACCAATTGGAAGTATTTCTTCACTCCTTTGCCTTGAGGTATGTGTCTTGAATGGTTTTTCTAAGGGGATTCTTTTTCACACATGCATCACTTTTGCTTCAGGCACTAACCTCCCCGACAGTGGTCGCCGGTGCCAAAATGTTGTCACTGTTTCTCCTAAGTGTAGGTTCCAAGGGTGTTGGTCACCTACAATCATGTTGTTGCTTGTTGTAGCATACGTGTTCACAAGTGTAGCATAGGTCCTCAGGTCATATTTCGGTGAGAGGTGTAGGCTAAACCGCGGAAAGTAGATTCATGCACGTGTGGGTGAGAAAGAGGGTTGGAGGCTCTTGCCTCCATGGGAGTTCAAGGGTTCAGAAGGGGGTTGCCGGGTTCGAAAAGGGGACAGGGTTGAGAGAGCTACCTAGGAGTTCCAGGGTTTAGAGGGGGTTGCAGGGTTTAGGAGGAGTCTAGGGTTGAGGATTGTAGAGTCTTCTTTGCAGATTTGAGGGGTAAGCGTAGAGGAGGAGGAACAAGGAACAAAGTGGGGGGACCTTTTGCATCCCTACACAAGGTGGGGGTGCCTCAAAACGTGATGCTTTTAGTCTTTCTCTGTATGGTTTTAGTATTTCTCTCTCTAGATCCTGATTTTGCAAGTATGATTGGATCTTTTCTAGAGAGGATTTTGGCTATCTTCATCCTTTAAGATTTATCATACCATATTTTAGGATCAAGCTACTACAAGTAGAGCTTTGCTATGCTACTTTTTGTGTTAGGCTCGAGCCTCCGAGGCCGAAACTATTTGAGGCTCAAACCCCTTGTATGAGGCTCAAAACCTAGAGTGACGAGGCCAATCTTGGGCTACTTGCGGCTTGACCCCCGTGAGGCAAATAACCATATTAATGACATCTTGTGGCAATTTGCAGCCTAAACCTATGAAGGTTTGAGATATTTGGGGCTCAAACTCCCTAAGCTTGTAATGTACTCCTTCCATGGATGCAACAGTTGAAGTAAATCATGAAGCCTAATCACCTCTAATCACTAGTTACCCTTCATTCTGCAACTATACTCTGTGGATGTTGACATGTCCCCCTTCCTGTTGTGCTAAGCCACCCTCGGATCAACCACGCTGGAGGAGATGTGTGGAGAGGACCGTCTGGAGGACTACGTAGTGGTCCAATTGGCATGGGTTGAGTTGAGACAAGTACGAGCAAAACTTCCAAATATGGATGGCGTGCATGTCTTCATACGTGCGGATGTGGTGGATGTGGAGATTGCAGACGCGGAGGCAGAGGCGGAGGTACTGAAACTGAGTGGGACTGGTGTTTGGGTTGAAGACAATCTGACTAGTCAGATTGTGGAGGCGGTTGTCAATGGGCCAACTGTGGGCGAGGAGGTTGCGGAGGAGTAAGAGGAGAAGGCGGTTGAAGTGGATCGCTACAACAATGATGGTTGGATCGAGTACCGAGCCGTATGCATCGTTGAAGGATTGGAGGCAGAAGCAAAATCCCTCCTGCGTCATCTCTTTCAAGGGAAGTTGTACTTGGAAAAATTGTACATGTTAGGGTCCCGTTGCTAGAGCTCGCAGAATTCGGCCCAATTTCATCAACATTCCATGGGCATGTACAAGGGGTGGATCCGGCAATGATCAACATGGGCATTGTGGTAGTAACGCCAAAATTGCTCTTTTTTGAGGAAGGGAATGTGCCAATGAGGTTGTAGACCGGCGTCAGCATCAATAAGGGAAATTGGAGCATTGGGGGCGAGGTGGTAACCTCCTCTTGTGCGCTTTGGTTGGGCGCACCGCTAGTCGTTGAAGGGTTGGGTGATGAACTACGTGAGGGGGAGCAGGATTTTGTAGAGGTGGAGGTGGGAGCCTTCGAGCTACTGCTTCCAATGGTGCATGAGGGCACTATTCGATAGTTCTTGGAACGATTGCAAGTCGGGTCTCCACTATACATTTTTGGGTGGGGAGGAGGGAGGAGTTTGAGGAACCTCATCATCTTCAATCGGCATTGGTTCCTCCGCTCCCCCGCTGTCTCTGTGGGTGTTGTATAGACGGGCATTTTTACAGAATTGGCTGCCTTAAGCAGTGTGTTGAGGGCCTCTTCTGGGAGGTAGCAGTAGATGAGATGGATGGGGAGGCGTTGGAAGAGTACTCAGGACGATTAGTGCAAGGAAGGGGGGGTGGGAAGGTTGGGTGGCTTGCTGGCTCGAGGAGGTCACTATGTAGAAATCCTATATATCACGTGCATTCAAGGCCTATTTGTAAAAACCCTTGTCTATAAATTTATCATGAATAACACACACCCTTTTTCTATTCAATATGTAAATAATCCCTTTATACGATACCCTTCTGTATGTGAAAAATGTGTAAAAAAGCGATTTTAAAAACTCCTGTTGAACCCACGTGCTATGCTTACATATTTATGAGCGACCCCCCTGAGCTTGCTGGGTGGGTTAGGCGAGATTCAGGGGAGGTGGTTGTGGAATCTTAGCGTGGGGGGCAGTAGAATTAAATATTGTAATGACTTCTTGGCCTTCCTCCTCGACAACTTCCTCGGGATATGCTACATGGATTGTTGTTAAATTTTGAGTGGTCCCATGTGTTGATTTACTGGTTTTTCTCAGTTTTGGAGTACTTTTTGACGGCAAAAGCAGTGCGTCATCGTGAGAGATTTTCAAACTAGAGTGGAAGTCTTGGAAATGGCCCATGTTGATGTTTCTAAGCAATTTAAGCAGCTTAAAGAGATGCTGAGGGAATTAGATGAAGCTGTTGGACGGAGTGAGCAAAGACTAGAGGAGATGAAGGAGAACATCCACAGCCTTAGGATGAGGGAGGAAGGAATCAAGAAGTAACTTCATCTTGTACTAAGCAAGACTGTGGTATTGATGGCCACAATAGTTAAATCAGATGCCTATCCTGTAGTAGGGACCGAAATGCATGGTTTGCCATACCCCCATCATAGATGACTGCATTATCTGATGGCCTGTGTGCTACCACCTTGTGCACATTTTTTTCTTTGAGGTGTTTGTGCATGCAAGATTGCTTTGTAGAGAATGTAATTTGCCATTTCCCAGGTTATGGACAAATCAAATGTGCCTGCCTGTACAACTATCCATGACGAAAAAGTAAATGCTACAGCTCAATTTGCCATTTGGGCAAAAAATGCAAAAGACAAGGAGATCAAATTGAAGAAGGCCAAGCCTGAGCCTCTAATTGCAAGGAAAAGGATCCTAAAGGGAGGAACCAGCCCTCTTCAAGAAAGGAGCAAGAAGGGCTGAGCCTACAACCAGGAAGCTCAAATCAAGGAAAGAGGAAGCGACATGAAGGGAGGGGCCAGTCCCTTGAAGGAAGGAACTAGCCCCCTTCGAGAAAGGAGAAAGTAAATGAGCAAGGAGGGCCAATCCTGCAGTCAAGGAGCTCAAAAAGGCAACCTGCTCAAAGCAATATGGAACCGGTCCCTAAAGGAAAGGAGTCCTTGAGATGTAATCTGAAGGAAAGGAGTCTTTGAGACGTAATCTATGTGTAATCTATTGAATTATTAATTTTCTCCAGAGTTTACTTGGGCGCAATGTATTTGTTTTAGGAGCAGGGTGATTTTCTTCTATTATTACGTGAGTCAACATTTTAGGATAACACTTTGTAGCAATGCGATTTGTTGTAGTATAATAGCACTGGTTGGTTGTAGCTTGGAGCACTAGGATATTAACTGCTACCATCATGGCGGCTTGCTTCTATTATTACGAGGATATTAACTTAACTACCACCAGTGTTGTGGTTGGGGTCGCTAGCACGATGGTTGGTTGCACACTAGGAATATAACTGCCACCAGCACAGTGGTTTGCTTCTATTATTATTATTACATGACAAGTTGAATGGCATACAATTCATTCATTTAGGAATTGTGGATTAGTTATAGGATTTCATATTTCTCAATGTAAGTGCAGTTATTAAGATATATATCTACATATAATAATATATGTATATGTATATATATGCAATATTATAATATTTCCAAAGTGACTGAAGTGATGTTTTCTCAGTTATGTGACTAGATAGTGTCCTTTGACAAGCCAAGGACCATAATATAAGGCGAAATATTTCAATTAAACAACTAAGATTTTGATTATACAACTAATGTGAGACGAAAGATTTTGATTAAATAGTTGAATGATGAGAGGTGGACATATCAGATTGTATGAAAGAAGAATGAGAAGGCCGTGCTCAATGCACTCTCTCCCTATTTAAGTGTAGTGTAGACACAACTAAGAACCCATTCAAAAATCTAGCCCCAAAACTCTGTACACCGATCCACCTACTGCAAACTGCAAATCGATGCTGCAAATCGATGGCATACCCAAAAGAATTTGGAATGCTCATGTTCTATCTGAGAACAATGTTGTAAATAGACTCGGAGAAGAGGGAGGAAAATAGCTACAAGGAGGACATGCTTTGCAATTGGCTGTATGACTTGGAGTCGGCAAAGATGGTTAATATTAATTTCCTTGGCTATCATTTTTCCTACTCCTTTAACGTCAGGGATGTTTTTATCAAAGCTATGCTTATATATTAATATAAAATCTTGGTGAAAGTTTTCAAGATCTTCTTTTTAGTTTCACACTATTACTAGAATGTAGTACTTTTTATATATTTTCTTTTGAATTTTGAAGGAAAAAATATAAATCCTGGCTAAACTTAAAATTTTTTTGCATAAAAGTTTCAAATCCCAGTAAAGGTTCCAAGCATTTATTTTTATTAGGGCATACAAACTTTTGATGCCAATATAAAAGTTTAGCTTCTTAATGAAACTAACTTGAAAAAATCATCCATGTTTAACGTACTTGTCAAGCTTATGATGCAGATTCTTTTGGTAGGACATGATGGCAGCGGGAAGTTGTATAGAGTGCCAATACTAGGATGAAGATGACCCCGAGCAAAGGGAGGAGTTACTATGGGCATATAAGTTGATAGAGGCAAGCAAGCAATTGGTGGTCCGAGTGTGTAATGAGGTCTGTGATAGTTTGTCAGACTGGCCTAAAGAGCTCGAAGATGCTTGCTATAGAGAGGTTGATAAGATAATTGGGAGTTTGGAATTTTCTTGAGCCGCAAAATGTTATATTTTTGAAAAAGTAAAAATCTTGCAGGCATTTCTTGGAATTGTGGACTTTCTCATGCTGCCAATCATCCATGATCTATGGTGCTTGTAATACCTAATTTTGTGTCGACCTACTTCCATGTTAATACTTAAATATTTTAAGTAGGTCGATGGTTGAAACCTGACAGTTAAAGATAACCAGTCTAAAGGAGACTGTTTTAGTATAGCAATGTGCAACGGATTTTATGATAGCACGTTAGTAGTGTAGGATAAGTGGTTGCAAGCATGGTGGTTTGCTTCTATTATTACAAGATGAATGGATTTTTGGATGTGTGGATTTGTTATGGGATTTAATAAAACCAGTGCGCTGGCTATTTGGGATATACTAAAAACAAGCATGGGATTTATCGTTTGCGATTTACAAAAACAATTTAATAAAACCAGCATGGTAGTTGTTTAAGATATTAAAAAAAAAAGCATGGCATTTATCGTTTGGGATTTATAAAAACAAGTGCAGTGGTTAGTTTGGGATTTACTAAAAGAAGCGTAGTCTCAAATCCATTTTCCATTTTTCAAGATAAGTGGAATATTTTTTCTTGCAATGAGACTACATTTTCTTAGTACTATCTTAGTCTTCCTTGTCCACCACTCCAAGACACCTTAATATGTGCTCATGCGTGTCTAAATCCAATTTGAAGACACTCTTGCCCTTCTTTCGTTGTGGCACAGGTTGCATCTGGAACTTAATAGCTATTAATGTTTGTGGACTCGTAGGTAGCAGTTCATAATTGCAGTCTCTCTTGGATGTGTTTTTGTACCAAAAAGCTCCAACTACTACATCCCACTTCTCATAGGTTGTTCCCCAATCATCCTTAAATACTTCATCAACCTTGTGCTTAGGTTTTGTGCAATGCAACAAAAAATATACCAGAGGTAGTGACAACTGCAAAGTTATCCCCCTATTCCAGACAGTCAGTGAGGTCATTGAAACTCTCCCCAAATTGTGGCAACTCATTGCTTGTATCTCCATTGTTTGTAACTCCATCTGGACGTAGAGGGAAAACTTGAACTCACTTCTTCATATTTGCAATGTTCTCACAATCGTCACGATTCCCTATGATGCACACACTGAAGAAACAGGAAAGTTTTCTTGTTTTAATCAGTTGGTTGTTTGAAAAGCCCCATATGCTGTGCAGATCACAAACTCCTTTAATTTTCTTGCAATCATGCCGGCTTCTCCTTCACTTCATCTACTTTCACTTCATGGAACACTCTGCGGACTATACTATTCTTAAGGCTTTGTTTACTGTATATTGAATGCACACCTATGGAGAGGTTAGTTGTAAGCCATGTTACAGCATCGACATGGGCATCATTGAGTTTCTCTTGTGGGCATGTTAATTGGCGTTTAAATAGAGCTTGCTGAATAACAACACCACATCCATCATGTTCACCCTTGCCATGGCTAGACCTAAAGAAATCCCACATCATGTCTAGACCGGTTAGGGATTTGAATCTTGAGGCAAAGTAGAAATGTATCCTATCATCTAAAATTTAGACATGGTATGCGCATTGCACTGACCTGGAATCCCATAAGTCACCAAGAAGATTGGCATCAGTTCTAGAAGAATTAAGCAAATGACTGTACATGATATGCAAAAGAATTGTTATCTACTTGTTGTACCAGTGAGCACTTTGTATCTCATCTTGCTCTTAAAATGAATAACTTTCAGCAAAATCTATGATAGATACAATAGTGTCATGGGGAAAATTAGCAAGGCATATAATTAGACTAAGCATGGGCTTCATCTTTTCATTCCATAAGCTACCAATGGCATCCCATTGCTTGCAAACAAAGCTTGCATCAAATCGACTGGAAGTGCAACTACCAAGCGTGGGAATGCATCATGCAATGGGTTAGCAAGGAAAAATCTTGCACGTCCACCAATGACACAATTCTGAAAGGCATCAATAATATTCTCATAACCTTTTTGTCCTTCTCCCACTTTAATCATGCATGTAGTCATACACTCATGATCATATGATTTATATCCATCAAAACCCATGAGCGTGTCATCTTTTGGATTCCCTACAAGTAGTAATGAAAGCTCTTCTTAATTAAAAAGAAAAAATTAGATTAAGAAAATTATTGTCATAAAAAAGAGCTTGATATGATTACCTTATCCTCTTCTTTATGGTGGTTTTATCTTCCACTACGATGAAGGGAATCTTTGACACAATACATGCTTTTCTTTCTCCTTTCTATAGATTTCAACAAGTGCATAAAAAATATACTCATGTATGCCTGGTACAAATTGGGTTGGAAGTCTTTGCCTTCACTTCGTTGTTGATAAAGAAGGTCCATTGAATTGGAACTCAAGAAGTCATGTAACCTTGGGCCTCCACACATTCTTGCAACCTCAAATATTGCCTTTGTATTCTCACTATATCTTTGTCCTAAACTTGACCTATTTATGTTTATAGCAACATCTTGCAGAAAATCCCATAGGGCAGCTTTACCACCACCAAATTTGTCCAACCTATGGGCTTCAATTATGTTGTTGCAAAATTTTTTTACGTCCTTTCGATTGAGAGAATCTATGCTGGCTTCTCTTAAAGTCCAAACTCTTACTAAAAGAATGGCAACCTAATAATCTAGTCTTCTTCCACAACTAGTACCCCTATGTCCTCTCTTGTTCTCAACCTTCTCTTCTCTATACAATCTCATTCTAAAGCTGAAAAGTTTAGCTATCCCCTTGCAATGGTGGCATGTGAAGACTTCAAACGGTTTCCCATCTTGTGAAATTCCCATGTACCTTCCCGGGGGTACTAAGAAGTATGTAACATGGCACGTGCAATCAACATAAGGAGTTTTGTATTTTTATGGAGTTACAAAAAATATACATACATAAGTGGTTTTTTAATCCAAAAAGTGAATATTTTTATACATAAGGGCCTGGGGAACCAACTCAATATGTTGTCCAAAATCTAGGATATGGGGGACAAGGTCCATATAGAAGATGTATGGATTTCACCTTACAGATTGCATAGTAAACTGGCTTCATGTTTAAAATTGCATCATCCATTTTTTTCCAAAATTGTTGACTCTAACACATGTTTCCAATCTACATATACTCTTAACGTTCGACTTCACCTTTCTCTTCTAACTATGAAATCACATCCCAAGAGTATCATGTCTCGACCACAAATAGACGTAAATCTTGTAAACGTCTCAACATCAAATAATTTGTGCCAAATCTAGTTTTACTAGGTTTAATAAACTCTTTCTTGTTATTTTCTTGCTTATTCCTAAATGCCCCAAGGACGCGTTCATGATTAAGGAAAAAAGTCACAACTCTTTTTCCCTCATCAACGGCAGCTTTAAAGAAAGTAGTGTCAGAGCTTTTGTACCAATCCTCCAATATAAGATCAAGACAATGGCAAGAGCAACCAACAAGCCATATATGCTTATGTCTACAATGAACATCTTCCCAACTTTCCTACAACTTTTTGCATTGTCCATTACAACTTGAAACACATTGTCAGAACCCACATTCTCAATGACCTCACCTAATGCAGATGCAATGAAGTGACCTGTTTTCTTCTTCCCTATGCAATCAACTGATTTAAAGAATCCCTCACCTCATGGAGTAACAATCATAAAATTCAATAATGGACGATGAGCAACTTTTTTCCAACCATCACACACAATGGTACAAAAGTTTTTTCTATGCCTTCATACACGATGAGCAACTTTTTTCCAACCATCACACACAATGGTACGAAATTCTGTTGACCTTGTGATAGCCTTGTGACATTGAAGGAATTTTGGATGGATTAACATGTTGCGTTCTCTCCAATTGCAAGGAAGGCCTTTCCCTAGTAAGAGAAACAATGGTTGATTGGACATTAGGACCATCATATTTTTAAATATTTCCTCTCTTTTGACCAAGGAGGTGTGCTCGCATCCTAGTCCCCAAGCCATGAAATATACCCTGAAAAATGTTGCACTTCCATTTGGATGCTAATAACATAGTGACATATGTTCTACTGTCGTCACTTTTATGTCCTCGTGTCTTAAGAGCCATGATATCTTACTAATAGCAAGTTGTAATACATAGCAAGAATACCATAATTATCCATTCATGCAATGAAACTATAAAAAGAATGACTTGAAACAACATTTCTATGGATGATCCTAGCTTCATCATGATGCCTCACAATTCAAGCGATTGTAGCTTACCACTAATGCCCACAAATCAAACGTCATTTCTACTCAAATGACTCCAAAAATAAAGTGGATTAAGAGCTTATTGAATTCTACATATAAGTCAAGGATCAAGTTCGAATAAGTGCTTAATTTCAAGGAATTTTAGCTTTTGCCTTGATGTCCCACAACTCATAGCTTGATGCTGAGCCAAAATTCAAGAATAAAGGCTAAGTTATAATCCCCATGGAAATATAATAGAAGTAGAAGGATTACAACTTTGACTTGATGCTCCACAACTCCAAGCTTATTAATAAGCTAGAAGTCAAGCATAAACACCAAGCCATGATAGATAACATTGTAACATCTACAACAAAAATATTTTAACTAACTTGCAATGACTGTAACTTTGCTGGGATGCCCTTCAAGCCCTAGCTCATGGATGAGCTAGAAGCCGAGCATTAAAAAAAAGCCATTATCTCCAAGGCAAGATTACAACATGCAAGACAAAGATATTTTAATACTTGAAGGGATTACAACTGTGAAATAATGCCCCACAACTCATACTTTGCTACTGAGTAAAGACGTAGGCATAAAGCCATGATTCCCATGAAGATCTTGTAGTAAATAGAAGGATTACAACTTTACCCTAATGCCCCACAACTCCTAGTTCATTGATAATATAGAAGTCAAGTATAAAGGCTAAGCCATAATTTCCATGAAATTTACAATATGTGGCATAATGTTATTTTAAATTACTTGAATGATTTCCACCTAGCTCTGATGTCCTACAACCCCTAGCTAATTGATAAGCTAGAAGTCAACCATCAAATCCAAGCCATAACCATCATGGAAGTATTGCATTAAATGCATCATGCTTTTGTTATTATTTCACCCAAAAAATTCATTCAATAAAGCCCAATCCATAATTCCCATGGAGAGATTGTAGCAACTAAAAGGATTGCAACTTTTCCCTAATGCCCCATAACTCCTAGCTCATCGATAAGCTAGAAGTTAGGCATAAAGACCAAGCCATAATCCCCATGACAATCACAATATGTTAAGACAATGTTATTTTAAGTTGCTTGAATGATTGCAACTTAGTTGTGATGCCCTACAACCCGTAGCTCATTGATAAGCTAGAAGTCAAGCATAAAAGCCAAGCCATAACCCTCATGAAAGTATTGCATCATGTGCATGATGATTTTGTCATTATTTCACCTGAAAAAATTCATTCAATAGAGCCCAAGTCATAATCCCCATGGAGACATTGTAGCAAGTAGAAGGATTGCAACTTTACCCTAATGATCCACAACTCCTAGCTCATTGATAAGCTAGAAGTCATGCATAAAGACCAAGCCATAATCCGCATGAAAATAACAATATGTGAAGACAATGTTATTTTAAATTGCTTGAATGATTGCAACTTAGCTCTGATGCCCTGTAACCCCTAGCTCATTGATAAGCTAGAAGTCAAGCATCAAAGCCAAGCTATAACCCTCATGGAAGTATTGCATCATGCTTTTATTATTATTTCACCGAAAAAAATCATTCAATAAAGTCCAAGACATAATTCCCATGGAGAGATTGTAGCAAGTAGAAGGATTGCAACTTTACCCTAAAGCCCCACAACTCCTATCTCATTTCTAAGCTAGAAGTCAAGCATAAAGGCCAAGTCATAATCCCTATGAAAATCACAATATGTAAGACAATATTATTTTAAGTTGCCTGAATGATTGCAGCTTAGCTATGATGCCCTACAACCCCTAGCTCATTGATAATCTAGAAGTGAAGAATTAAATCCAAGCCATAATCGTCATGAAAATATTGCATCATGTACATCATGTTTTTGTCATTCTTTCACCCAAAATATATCTTTCCCCTAAGACAAAGTTAAAAACCAAGATGCTTTCTCTACCAAATATTAAAAGAGACTCATAAAATGTTTGCAAAACAATCAAAAGAAGGAACAAGAGAGAGAGAGAGAGAGAGAGAGAGAGAGAGAGATTACACATTGCCAAAGCTTTATCTCTATCTTAAGAGATTCCACAACCATCCTGTTTGAAATTAAAGCGGTTAAACTAAGAACTCAAACTACCATGGACAGGCTAGAGTTGCGACCTCTCTCAACTCGGCTGGTTGGGAAAACGTGTAAGCCACACCATAAAACAGAGCAAATGTATGAATCTTTAATTAACACTTGAGGCTCAGCATGCCGTCACCCCTCCATCAAAACACACACACAAAATGAATCTCTTACACAACATTCACATCATGCAAGTGACCGCTGAAAGTCACCCCTAAAGCAACAAGTCAAAATCCAGACTCTAAGGCAGAGAGTCAAGTATTTCGCCTTGAGGCCAAGACAAGCTAAAGAATCAACCGCAAGACATAGGTGTAGGCAATGCTCTTGCATGTGAAAATAGTTGCTTACCTTAGAACCTTGGAGCTTCGACACTGCAAGTCATAGAAGGCACACTCCCCAAATTTGTCACAACCGTCACACACCTTCCTTGAAGCCCTCGCACACCTTAGTTGATTTCAAATACAATGTCTACAGTGCACACACATTCTACCAGCTGCGTCAGCATTCCCTCTTTGTCTTGGCAATCACCAAAGAACCAATGAATGCAACTCTAGACTTCCTTGGTGGAAGGATCAGCTTGTTGTAGACCGGCTTAAGGTAAAGGGGCGAAGATATCCCACGTAAGCGTAGGATATAGAGGGGGTTGAGGGGCTGCAAAGGATGCTGAGAGGGGATTGCTGCTGGCTGAGGTTGCATGCTGACTGTGGACTACTGCTGCTGCTGAGGGCTGAAGGCGATGGAGCCTCTTATAATGGGCCAGGAACTGCTGGAGCTGTTGATGAATAGAATCAAGGCTTGTATGCCCTTTTATAGTCTGAAACCCATCAATGATCACCCTTTCACAGTCTGAAACCCATCAATGATCGCCTGATCAATGGTCAACCTTCACCAGGTCAAACAAAAGTCAACACCGACCAAAAAGTCAATATGTTACTTTTTTCAATTCGGTGTTTTTTACCTCTTTTGTCATCAGCTGCTTCTGATGCTGGTGCTGCCCAAATCTGCATGATTATTCTTTACATATAACCTAGATCTACACATGGATGAGGTTGATATGCTTTTGGGATGTATCGAAAAACCCTCATCGCTTCCCTGGCATGCCTTAACTGAGCTGAAGTATAAACAGATGTCCATGGTCCTGCAGCCTATGACAGCTCCTTCTAATGAAAATGAGAAAATAACAACTTTACAGAAGCCTGCTCCAACTCTGCATGATTATTCTTTACATAATCTAGATCTACACATGGCTGAGGTTGATGCCCTGACATGCAGATATCCATGGCCTGCAAAATGCTCCTAACATCCACTTCCGTTGTAAAAAAATTCAAGTCTACAGAACCCTGCTCCAACACATGTTGTACCTATTGAGTTCCCAAATGCATTGTGAAGCTTGAGAACCTTTGCTGACCACTGTTGGGAGATGAATCTTGGCAACTTACATGGTCATCGAGTAAATCCTCGAAACTGCCACCATAAGATAGAATGGTAACCTTATGCCTTGCTACCTGTCCATAGCACATGAGAACCTCTTTAATTAGTTCTCTTTTATGCCGAGTCTCTGCTGTGCTTGTAGCATTGCTCTAGCTGGATCTGTGATCGCACTGCAGTCAGTACCACAACCCTGTAGATAGTGCACTATTTTTCTGCAATCTTTTGCCATTTGGTGACTAGAGCCCTATAAAGAAAGTACTTGGAGACAAATAAAACAATACTGAAGACTGATAATGGCTGAAGAAGAAATATATATCACAAACGGAACTCAGTACAGGAGAAGATATGAGAGAGAAGCTCTAGAGGAAGCAAACATCAATCCTCCTAGGAAGACAACTGTAGTGGACTTACGCACTAGCTCCACAAGTTGGAACTGAACCAAATCTGAGACAGCAAAATGATGCAAGAGTTGCTGCAGATTTGGAATAGAAAGAACATAATCTGGAGCAGAAGTTGGGGCAGATCTGGAGCTGAAGTTGGGGGCAGATCTGGAGCAGAAAGAAGGGCAGATCTGGAGCAGAAATTGGGGGCAGATCTGGAGCAAAAAGGGGGCAGATCTGGAGCAGAAAGAAGGGCAGATCTGGAGCAGAAAGGAGGGCAGCTAGGAGGCAGAAGTGGAGGGAGCAGCGGAGGCAGCAGAGGAGGCAGAAGAGGCTCAGGGTGTGCAGGTACCTCTGGAGCTGGAAGAGATGAAGAATACCTAGGCCCAGGAAGGGGCTAGTCGGTCAACCAGCTGGTTGACCCCAGAACTGACCGACCTGGTCAGATATTGACCGACCAAGTCAATCTGGTCGGCCAGATCTGGTCGGCCAGATTTGGTCGGCCAGCAAGGAGCCTTTGTTTTTTATTTTTTGACCTCCGAACCGAGGCTCTTTGCCGGGGCTTTGGTTGTGGATTTTGCCTCCGATCCGGGGCTCTTTGACAGGGCTTTTGCACCAGTTTATCCTGTCCTCTAGAATTGGAGATTGCCTGGCTTAACACCCCCTCTCAATGTCCAATATAGACAGGAGAAGCAAAGAGGTGTTCCATGAGTGATCTATCTTCTTCATCAGCCTTCTTCTTTTTTCTTTTTTTAAAAAATAAAATAAAATAAAATAAAGGGTTTTCATTTAGATGGAGATGCCTACAAAGTAGGTTTTCATCTTTACTAAATGCCCAGATGATGGTACAAAAAAAAAAAAAGAAATACTTGAAGGAGTGCCCTCGCAGGGGATTTGTTCACTTCCTTAAGTACACAAAAAAAACTGCTAAGAAGAAGGAGGAGGTAAACCAATCCCCAACCGTGGGCAGAGATGCTCAAGAGTAGGGCGATTAACCGGCTTGGTAAGAATATCAGCATGATTATCGGTAGCTGGAACATAGATCAATCGAATAGTACCTAATTCCACTTGCTCGCGAGTAAAATGAAAGTGAACACCGACATGTTTGGTGCGGTTGGAAAAAATGGGATTGCCGGCGAGAGCGATGGCACTTTTGTTGTCGACGTAGAGGATCGTTGGTTCAGTACAAGGAAAGTGTAGCTCTGCCAAAAATTGTCGGAGATATATGGCCTCTGTGGTACAATCATACAAGGCCCGGTATTCAGCCTCAGTAGAAGAACCAGCAACAGTTTCTTGTTTACGGCTAGATCAAGAAACAGGTGCCGAGCCAAACGAGAAAATATAGCCGCCATGAGAACGACGATTGTCCGGGTCACCAGCCCAGTCGAAATCACTGTATCCCTATAGGGTTAGTCCTGGTCTGAAATGTAAACCATAAGAGTAAGTACCACGTATGAACCGCAAGATACGAATACATGCATGCCAATGAGTGAGCTTGGGTTCATTAAAATATTGACTGAGAATGGAAACTGAGTAAGCAAGATGCGGACGAGTGTGAAGGAGCCAGAGGAGTTTGCCAACAACCTGATGATAGAGATGTTCATCAAAGGGAGGAGACTCCAAGTCTTTTGAGAGCTTGACTGTGGGATCCTGTGGGATCTAAGGGAGTGGCAGCGAGCTTAGGCTCATGAGGAATGATCTGATCAAGGAGTTGAAGAGCATATTTCTGTTGAGAAACAAAAATACCACCAGAATGTTGAACAACTTCCATGCCTAAGAAATAGGAGAGAAGACCGAGATCAGTCATTTCAAAAGTGGTGCTAAGTTGAGTTTTAATGAATTGAAGTGTATTGGGAGTAGAGCCTAAAAGTAAAAGATCATCTACGTAGAGTAAGAGAAAGCAGACCCCCTCTGACGATTGATGGATATATAAATTTGGATCAAAAGGAGTGAAATGAAAACCATTAGTTTTGAGGAAGGTGTCTATCCTGTGGAACCATGATCGAGGTGCTTGTTTAAGCCCATAAAGAGCTTTGCGGAGACGGAATACCTTATTTTCATGGCCAGGAGGAGAAAAACCAAGTGGGGGAGTCACATAGACTTCTTCATCAAGGTAGCCATTGAGAAAGGCACTCTTGACATCCATCTGATAGATAGACCAGCGGTGATGAGCAGCTAGGGCGAGAAGAAGGCGAAAGGAAGTTAATTGAGCAGTAGGAGCAAAGGTTTCCTCATAATCGAAACCATGTTTTTGGCGAAATCCTTGCACTACTAAGCGAGCTTTGTACTTATCCAGTGTTCCATCGGCTTTGAGTTTTGTTCGGAAGATCCACTTGGTTCCGATGACCTTTTTGTGAGTGGGTCGATTGACCAAAATCCAGGTCTGATTGCGATCAATACTCTCAAGCTCCTGTTCCATGGCACGATGCCACACAGGATTTTGAACTGCTTCCTGCCAAGTGGCAGGTTCAGAATGTATGGTATAGGCCGTGGTAAAAATGGAGGCGGTGGTAGTGGAAGAAGTTGTTCGAGTAGAGCGGCGAGGACTGGAAGGAGGAAGTTCTACGAAAATAATCCCGAAATCCTTCATAGTTTGGCCATACCAGCGTGGCAACGGGTCGTGAGGAGAAGCAATGGGTGGTGAGAGAGAGGTTTTGGGAGGAGAGGAAGAAATTTCGGGTGGAGAATTGTCGGAGGGAACAGGAGTAGATACGTCATCAGCAGAGAGAATAGAGGAAGTTTTTAGAACATCTCTTTCATCGAAGACCACATCTCGGCGAACCAAAACTTTATTTGTGCGAGGATCAAATAAGCGATAGCTTTGGCTTCTGCTGAGTAGCCAACTAGAAGAAAAAGTTCAGCACGAGGTTTGAGTTTACCGCGAGTATCATTGGGAGTATGAGTATACGCACGGCATCCAAAGATGCGAATATGAGAAATAGAAGATCGGTAGCCATAGAAGGCCTCAAAAGGCGTCATGTTCGGGATGGGCTGAGTAGGGCAGCGATTAAGGATATAGACAGAAGTATTCACAGCTTCTGGCCAGAGACGTTCAGGCAACTCGGCTGCAAAAAGCATGGAACGGGCCATGTTCATGACTGTGCGTTGTCTCCGTTCGACACGAGCATTTTGGGAAGACGAATTTGGAGATGTAAGATGGCGTTGGATACCATGCTCGTGAAGGAATTGAGTGAATTCATGGGAAATGAATTCACCACCATTATCACTACGAGCAATCCCAATAGACTTTCCCGTTTGGTTCATAACCAAGCGAGCCCAAGTAGCAAAGAAAGAAAAAGTGTCGGATTTCTCTTTCATGAAAAACACCCATTGATATCGAGAGTAATCATCCACAATTAAGAAGAAATATTGTGAACCATTGAGTGAAGGAACAGGAGATTTGCCACTAATATCGAGGTGAATTAGACACAATATCTCACAGGCTCGAGAAGTGGAATGAGAAGGAAAAGGAGTTCGGCTTTGTTTGCCTAATTGGCAGGGACGACAAATATCTTTGGCTCGCGATAATTTAGGTAGGCCATCAACTAGATGATCCCGAGACATTTCATATAAAGAGTCATAGGACAAATGTCCCAGACGATAATGCCATAATCGTTCTGTGTCAGTTGGATCCTTTAGGGTAGCAATACCATAATGCCGTTGAAACTCAGAACCGGTATGGGAGGGAGTCGCAAGAAATTGAGTTATGAAGTACAGACCATTAGATTGGGCGTCGCCTCGAGCTAGAAGGAGTCCCGAGGTCTCATCTATAATGTCAACATGCATCTTTGTAAATAGCACTGTGCGACCAAGAAGGCAAAGTTGATGGACGGAAAGAAGATTGACCCCTAATTGGGGGACATAAAACACTTAATCCAATTGAGCAAGATTGGGGCCTTTGTCAGTATCAAAAGTGATTGAACCAACACCATGAATAGTAGCAACAGAGTTATTGCCACAACGGACTCCCCCTGTTGCCGGTGGGCGAGAAATGAAGAGATCATGATGAGGAGTCATATGATGAGTGGCTCCACTATCCACAATCCAAGAAGATTTAGAACCACATGGAAGAGTATGAAAAGCTGACCCAGATAAGGAAGGGGAGGAGTCAAGCTCGGTGATATGGATCAAGGATTGAGAAGTGAAGTCTAGAGAATCTCTAGTGGACCAGTCAGACAGACCTTCAGGAGTTATAAAAGGAGGAGATGGAGTGAAATGATTAGTGACATGGCCCTGGGGTCTCCAAAGACCAGTGTTCGGAGGAGGAGGACCACTCCTAGGGCGCCAACGAGGTGGCTGAGGAGTCGTGGTAGGGGGCTGTGGAGTCCAACGGGGTGGTTGAGGAGTCGTGATAGGGGGCTGAGGAAGAATGCCTTCGGCTTTGGAGCGACATTCATCATCAATATGCCCAACTCTCTGGCAATGCTGACAAAACCTATTCTTTTTGGGAAGGGTGTGCCAGGCGGGTTTACTACTAGAGGAGTTATTGGAGTTAGGAGTAGGAGAGGGCTTCCCGGAGCTGGGTTGATCTTTTTGAATCCCGGAGAGAGGAGCCCCCTCTGAAGCAGGAATGCTATGTTTTTGGTGGACCTAAGAGTAAAGACGAGCATAACGCAAAAGTTGACATTCGAACTCATAAAAAGTAGGAAGAGAAGGTTGAGAAATGATTTGTTGCATAAAACTGAAATACTTGGGCGGAAGTTTGTTTAAAAAGAAAGTAACTTGGTCATCCTCGGATTTGGGAGGACCAGTTGTGGCAAATTCAGCAACTAACCGCCGGTAATCTGCTAGTTTAACCTTGAGATCATCGTCAGCAAGGATCTGGAATTGTTGGAGATCATGGTCAAGATTGATGCGACGAGTACGATCTCGTGCTGCATAGCGGTCAGTGAGATGTGCCCATCGGTCAGAGGCAAGATCAAAATGCTGTAATTGAGAGTGAAATTCAGGTAAAAGACCTTGCATGATTTCGACAATGGCAGTGGCATTACGATGTCGCCACGAGCGAACTACCTGAGGAGGATAAAAATGAGGATCAGGTAGTGATTCAGTACCTTGAACGAGTTCCCATAGGTCTTGAGAATCAAGCACATGGCGCATGAGATTTGACCATGTGGTATAATTAGACCCGTTAAAACGAGTCACATCAGTGAAAGCATGTTTGGTTGTTGCAGAGACAGGGTGAGGGGAAGAAAGAGAATGATAGGGAGAAGCAACCGGTGGAGGCATAAGAGAATTTAGAATAGGAGCGGAGTGAGAAGAAGGAAGAGGCGGCACCACCGGAGGAATAAAAGAATTTGGAAAAGGTCCTGAGGGGGAGGGATGAATATGAGAGGCGGGATATGACATAAGAGGTGAAAAAGAGGCAGCGAGAGAGATAGAGGGAAATAAACTATAGGAATCCAGTGGCATGGGAGAAGGAGGAGGATGAGAAGCCACTAGAGGAAAGATGGCAGCGGAAGATATGAGAGGGATGGGAGGGAGGGAAGAATGTAAACCGAAAGCAAACTCATTGTCAGACGCATTTCTCCTTTCTCGTCTGCGCGTGTTAACATGCATGTATGGATCTGTGTCCTCGTGATTACTCGTTCCTATGCCTTGCATAACAGAAGGAGTTGCACTAAGGGAATAGGGCAACATACCTTGCACTGATTCTTATGGGATAGGCACTGTCGAATAACCCAATGTTCTCATGCCGGCCTGTCCTCTTTCGTCAGGGTATACTTGTTCTTCCTCGGCACCGAACTTGAGATGTTGCTCAGCTTCTTCTGAGTTGAATAGAGGTCCTTGTTGACGTATCAGAGAGAACCTGATAGTGCTCTCAACGGAAGCAAGAATGGAAGAAGGAGAGAGAGAGACAGAGAGCCACACAAGTTTGGTGGGTGCAGAACCACCCTAATCTTCTTTTTCATTCATTTATATATGTGTTTGAGTATTGTACATAACTGGGGTTAAGGCACAGTGACCTTTAACCCCCACAACCTCCCACTTAAAGGACAATGTGCCTTTAAGGGAGAACAACCAGTGAGCATACTATCCAATGCCCATCAATACACGACAATACTCAAACCGCTGACTAGGTAGACTCTTCGTCAGCATATCTGCAGGGTTATCATCTGTATGAACCTTGACAAGCTCTATGCGCTTGTCCTCAAGTACCTCCCTGATGAAATGGTACCTGACCTCAATGTGTTTGGTCTTTGCATGAAAGACTGGATTCCGTGCTAGCTGAATAGCACTCATGGAATCACTATGCAATGTCGGTACACCTGTATGAATCCCCAAATCTCCCACTAGCCGATCAAGCCATATAGCCTCCTTGCAACCCTCTGTGGCTGCAACATACTCAGCCTTTGTGGTAGACAAAGCCACGCACTTCTGTGCACGAGACATCCACGACACTGCACCACCTGCAAAGGTGAACACATAACCAGAAGTGGATCTCCTACTATCCACATGCCCTGCATAGTCTGAATCTGTGTACCCAAGTACACGCATGTCTCCTTTACCAAAGCAAATGCACATCTCCTTGGTACCCTTCATGTACCTCATGATGCACTTAACTGCCTCCCAATGCCTCTTTCCTGGATTAGCCATATACCGGCTAACAACTCCCACTGCAAATGCAATGTCTGGTCTAGTAGCTATCATAGCATACATAAGACTCCCAACTGCTGATGCATAAGGAACCTTGGCCATCATGGCCCTCTCCTCATCTGATTTGGGACTATCTGTATGACTCAGTTTCACATATGGAGGCAATGGAGTACTCACTGCCTTCCCCCCCTCCATATTGAAACGCTGTAATACTTTTGTAACATACTCTTTTTGTGAAAGCCAAAGGAGTTTCCTACTCCGATCACGCGTGATGCGCATACCAAGAATATGACCTGCAAATCCCAAATCCTTCATATCAAAGGCCTCATGCAACTTGGCCTTTAATGCATCTAGCTCATAAGTATTCTTGCTAGCCAATAGCATATCATCCACATATAGTGCCAGGATTATCAGGCTACTATCCTTAGCCCTTTTAGTATAGAGGCAGTGATCAATTTCACTCCTTCTAAAACCCTGGGACCGAATGAAAGCATCAAACTTCTGATACCATTCTCTAGGTGCTTGCTTAAGACCATAGAGACTCTTTTTCAGCTTGCAAACTAAATGCTCTTTGCCCTTTTCTTCAAAGCCTTCCGGCTGCACCATGTAGATGTCCTCATGCAAATCCCCATGCAAGAAAGCTGTCTTGACATCCATTTGCATAAGCTCCATATCCTCTACTGCCACTAGTCCAAGCATGCATCTAAGTGTGGTCATCTTCACAACCGGAGAGAATATCTCATCAAAGTCCACACCCTTCTCTTGCTTGAACCCTTTAGCAACCAATCGGGCCTTGTACCTAGGCACATCATCACCTGTGACCTTCATTTTGTAGACCCATTTACATGGCAATGCTTTCTTTCCATGTGGCAAAGAAACCAAGTCCCAAGTCTTATTCTTCATAAGTGAACTCATCTCTGATTGCATAGCATACTCCCACTTGCGTTGATCCTCACGCATCATAGCCTCTCTATAGCAAGAAGGCTCCCCGCAATCAGTAAGCATCACATAGTCTACCCCTGGAACAAACCTATCAGGCGGTCTAGACACTCTAGATGATCTTCTCAAGGGCATTTCAGCTTGCTGTCCCACTTGCATATCAGCCACATTTGGCTCATCATTTCCACCAATAGATGATCCATCATCTACCCTTGATTGTATACCTGTGGGAGTACTTGGTTGTACCATTTCTTGCACATTTGGTGCATGGACAGCTTGCTGCCTATCAACATATGCAAGTGGATTCACATCCTGGAAAGTGATTCTCCTCATTTCCACATCCCTTATGGGTGCCTTATGCATCTTCTTCTCATTGAAGACCACATCATGGCTGCGTATGATCTTCTTTGCTTCTGGATACTAGAGACGATAGCCCATCTCTCCACTTTCACCATAACCTAGAAAGATGCATTTCCTAGACTTAGGATCTAGCTTCTTTCGAAGCTCTTTTGGCACATGTGCATATGCCTCACACCCAAATATACGCAAATGAGAGTAAGAGGGCTTCTTGCCACTCCATGCCTCTTCAGGAATACCACCATCCAAACTCTTACTAGGTGATCTATTGATCACATGCACTGCAGTCTTCATTGCCTCAGCCCAAAAACCACCAGAAAGACTTGCATTGGAAAGCATGCATTGCAACCTTTCTTGAATGGTACGGTTCATCTTTTCTGCAACTGGATTTTGCTCTGGAGTACGAGGGGATGTAAGCTCCCTCTTAATCCCACGAGTATCACAGAAATGCTGAAAGTCATGAGAGAGATACTCTCCACCATTGTCAGTCCGTAGGCATTTAAGCATTCTACCTGACTGATTCTCAACCAAGGCCAACCATTTCTGAAATACTTGGAACACATCACTCTTCCGAGCTATAGCATAAGCCCACACTTTCCTAGTTGCATCATCAATGAATGTCACATAGTATTCAGCCCCGCCTAATGACCGTGTAGGCATGGGACCACATACGTCTGAATGCACCAAATCAAGCATTTCAAACTCTTTCTTTCCCCTTCTTTTATGGGCTGATTTAGTCTGCTTCCCATAGAGACAGTGCTCACAAAATTCAAAATCAGAGAAACTCAAATGCGGTACATAACCCAAACGGCATAAGAGTTTCATTCCATTCTGGCTCATGTGCCCCAACCTGCAATGCCACAAAGAAGTGCTTGGCTGCTCGGTTATTGCAACAACATGATCAAATACCCCTGATACATGTAAGGGATACAAAGTCCCACACTTGGCACCCCTAGCCAAAAGCATAGAGCCCATTTGAATTTTCCAACTCTGAAAGCCAAAAGTGGTATGAAAACCAGCATCATCTAGCTGACCCACTGAAATAAGACTCTTGGTCAGCTTAGAAATAAGACTCTTGGTCAGCTTAGGCACATGTCTCACATGTTTCAAAACAAATGCAGACCCATTTGCAAAAGAAAACTTTATGTCACCTGCTCCCACTATGTCACATGCATAGTCATTTCCAAGATGCACACAACCTGTCTTTCCACTGTCATAAGTGGAGAACCATTCCCTATGGGGAGTAACATGGAATGAAGCACCAAAATCCAAAATCCAATCCTGGGAATATGCATCATCTGAAGTGGTAAGCAACTCTGCAGATAAAGTAGACATGAAGAGAACATCATTGTCACTATCATGTGTGACTGCATTGATCTCCTCGATCTTCACTTTTCCTTTTTCCTCCCTTGGACTCTCTTCCTTTTGATTTGCACCCCAATTTGCATTCTTTTTCTTATCCTTTTGCTCTCTTTTCAGCTTGTAGCAATCCTTTTTCATATGGCCCTTCTTGCCACAATGGTAACACTCAATGTTCCGTGCCCTGGATTTGCTACGAGACTTCCCTCTTTCTTGGGACTTCCCCCTGAACTGTGATCTGCCCCTTTGCACATTTAAGGCTGCATCCTGCTTGTTGCCATCCATAGACTTCCGTCTAATCTCCTCGGCCAACAAGCTACCCACAACATCATCAAATTTCAGTACTCCACCAGGTGCAGAGTTACTGACAGCTGTACGGAAGGTATCCCATGAGGATGGCAATGAACATAAGAGAAATATTGCCTTAGTCTCCGCATCAAAATTCATTTTCTGAGCCTAAAGCTGGCTGAAAATAATATTGAATTCATTCAAATGAGAAGCAATGGAGACCCCTTCCTTCATCTGCAGCTCAAACAACCTCTTCATGAGGTAAACTTTATTAGAGGCAGTTTCCTTTTCATAAGTGGCACATAGTTTCTTCCACAAATCTTCCGTAGTCTGCTCATTTACTACTGTGAAATAAACTGACTCTGCAAGATGAAGTCTAATAGTAGACTTTGCTAATGCATCCAACTCATTCCAATCATCCTCAGACATATTTGCAAGCTTAGCTTCAATCCCTGCCAAGGGTTTAATCTGCTTCTTTTGAATAAGCACATCCCTTATCTGTTCTTTCCACAAGGAAAAGTTTGTCCCATCAAACTTTTTAATGCTGAAAAACTCCTTTTCAGACGTGGAAGAGGATGCCATGATGCAAATGAAACAAAATCCCAAATGCTAGTGCCTGCAAGAGAGAATCACACCAAATACCAGGTGCACCCAAATGTGTATGCCACAATAGAGTGAAATATCACCAAAACTCAAAACTCAAAGCATCTGACTCATGTGCATATACTATGCATCCATATGAGCAAATCTGGCCCAAAAGAAAATGCCAATAAGTGCCAAATGACTCAAGCATAAACACTGTCCACTGGCATATGCATCAATAATGTCTCATCCAAGAGAGCATAGCACTATCAGTGCATCACCTGCAATGTGTCAAAGCTGTCCCTCAGCTTAAAATAGCATCCATGTGCAAAGCGTCCATAAAAAATAGCATCCCACAAGGCAATTTGGGCCTATCAGCGCATCCAACAAGGACCGTAATGCATCCAAATGGCCTATAAATCATCCATTGCAACCCAATGCATACCACGAATGAGCGCACACGAATGAGCGCACACTGCTCAAACTGCAACCAGAGTGATCTGCATAAGGTATGCTCAAGAAATCATAGTCCCACGGTAATGAGCGCTACTGAAAATAGAACCTGAGATGCCTCAAAACATAGGCGCCATGGCATAATCGGACTCAGCTAGAAAATCTGCAAATATCTCTCTTCTGCCAGAACTCCAAAATCCCAACCGATGAGTGAGAAACGGGAGTCAATACTTATCCACTGCCATGTGGCATAAATCTAAGGTTTCAAAACCTTAGTATGAAAAACGCATAACAGAGAGACGAAATCGAATACACAGAGATTTATAACTCTGAAAATCCTCCACCGATTCACGCAAGAACTGATAGGTAGGGGTTTTTGGGCGTCCGAAACGCAATGGGACAGACGGTTTTGAAAACCGTGGCCTCAATCACTGGGTCCAACACACGGACTGAAAAACGTTTTTGGAAACAGAGCTATCTGTAAACTCCACCGGAGTGCGAATGATGAGCAACATAGAAGTTTTAGGACCTCCTGAGACCACCGGAACTGACAGATCTGCAAATGGTTACTCCAAACTTGAGTTCCAACACCCGGGCAAAAAACGCAGGAACTGACACAGTGAGTCAGAAATCCACTGAAATGATCCCAAATTCAAGAATGAAGGTGTTTCCAAGCTCCTGAAGTAATGTGGACACCAAAAGCAAGCAATAGTTGCCTCCACAAGTCAATACGGAGTCTCTGTCATCGAACGGAACAGGGAAAAGCTCAAAAAACGACTTTTTCTTTGAAAGCTCTTAACAGGCTCTCAAAACCACTTCGCAAAGCCAAAGTGACTTTTCCAAAGGTTCCTCCAAGGTCTCTGCACACTCGGATGCAAGTAAAGTCACCCACAAAGCTTCCCACAAAGCTTCTCCTTCCTCCCACAGAGCTGCTGAGCTTCAAGCATTCACGCACGCTCAGCTAGATCACCCGGGCTCTGATACCAGTTGAGAGTGCTCTCAACGGAAGCAAGAATGGAAGAAGGAGAGAGAGAGACAGAGAGCCACACAAGTTTGGTGGGTGCAGAACCACCCTAATCTTCTTTTTCATTCATTTATATATGTGTTTGAGTATTGTACATAACTGGGGTTAAGGCACAGTGACCTTTAACCCCCACAGAACCGTGGAGAGGTAGAGGCACGAGGTGTGCGGGTACCCGCTTCAAGTTCCTTCCATTTCTGGAATTCAGCAAATTCTTTAAAGAGTTTGGAGAGGTATTCATCACCTTCAATCCTTGCAGACTCTCTCTCGACATATGACGAAGGTGGCGGTTGAATAGAGGTCGATTCAGGCTGAGATCGCTTCGGGGAAGAGGGAGAAGACATCTTCAGGTGATGATTTATCTTCCAAGCTTTCCAGATCAAGGCTCAGGTGTCGATTGGCACACCTGGCTCTGATACCATATAAAGAAAGTACTTGGAGACAAATAAAACAATACTGAAGACTAATAATGGCTGAAGAAGAAATATATATCACAAACGGAACTCAATACAGGAGAAGATATGAGAGAGAAGCTCTGGAGGAAGCAAACATCAATCCTCTAGGGAAGACAACTGTAGTGGACTTCTGCACTAGCTCCACAAGTTGGAACTGAACCAAATCTGAGACAGCAAACTGATGCAAGAGTTGCTGTAGATTTGGAATAGAAAGAACATAATCTGGAGCAGAAGTTAGGGCAGATCTGGAGCAGAAGTTGGGGCAGATCTGAAGCTGAAGTTGGGGGCAGATCTGGAGCAGAAAGGGGGCAGATCTGGAGCAGAAAGAAGGGCAGATCTGGAGCAGAAATTGGGGGCAGAGCAGAAAGGGGGCAGATCTGGAGCAGAAAGAAGGGCAGATCTGGAGCAGAAAGGAGGGCAGCAGAGGAGGCAGCCAGGAGGCAGAAGTGGAGGGAGCAGCGGAGGCAGCAGAGGAGGCAGAAGAGGCTCAGGGTGTGCAGGTACCTCTGGAGCTGGAAGAGATGAAGAATACCTAGGCCCCCCCCCTTTAAATAGGAAGGGGCTAGTCGGTCAACCAGCTGGTTGACCCCAGAACTGACCGACCTGGTCAGATATTGACCGACCAGGTCAATCTGGTCGGCCAGATCTGGTCGGCCAGCAAGGAGCCTTTGTTTTTATTTTATTTTTTATTTTTTGACCTCCGAACCGGGGCTCTTTGCCAGGGCTTTGGTTGTGGATTTTGCCTCCGATCCGGGGCTCTTTGACAGGGCTTTTGCACCAGTTTATCCTGTCCTCTAGAATTGGAGATTGCCTCTTTAATTAGTTCTCTTTTATGCCGAGTCTCTGCTGTGCTTGTAGCATTGCTCTAGCTGGATCTGTGATCGCACTGCAGTCAGTACCACAACCCTGTAGATAGTACTATTTTTCTGCAATCTTTTGCCATTTGGTGACTACAGCCCATGCCCTCTCTCTGTCTGGTGATTGCTAATACCATGGCGTCTTTGGCAACTAGATCACCTCTGTCGAGTAAATCCTCGAAACTGGCACCATAAGATAGAATGGTAACCTGCCTTGCTACCTGCCTGTCCATAGCACATGAGAATCTCTTTAATTAGTTCTCTCTTTTATGCTGAGTCTCTGTTGTGCTTGTAGCATTACTCCAGCTAGATCTGCGATCGCACTGCAGTAGGTACCACAGCCCTGTTGGGTTTTAGTAGATAGTGCACTATTTTTCTGAACTCTTTTGCCATTCGGTGACCACAGCCAATGCCATCCTCCATCTGGTGATTGCTAATACCATGGGCTATTTGGAAACTAGATCACCTCTGCCTTCACCTCATGGTCTCACTCCTTGTGCAGGTGACAGCAAAGCTTGAGAAAGTGAAGTCAAGATGGGATCTTCAGAAATTCTGTTTGCATGGGAGTGGCCATGCAAATCAACACCCACGTCAAACTGGACATAGCCACACAACTCAACTCAAGCATCAAACTGGACTCCTAGGCAACCCTGCCTCCCTTGTTTCATTTTTATATATAGGATGACAAAAATTTGATAATACATGGCAAGGTATCGGGAAGCTATAAGAAGTCATCAATTAAAAACTGAGTCCCTGAAGGCTTTTTTTGCAGGTGCCCTTCCCCCTGTGAGGGTGGATCTACTTGTGCAAGTAGGTGCATTTGGGGCAGGAGGCTAGGCCTCAACAGCCCCGCTTTTAGGGTGCTAGGTCAGCCCCATCACCAAGCTAGGTCGGCCACGCTTCAACATAGCTTGCTCAAGCCCTCTGCTTTGTCTGCAGCACCTTCCAGGAGCTGCCCCATCACATGAAGCTGTCCAAGACTGTCACATGTGAGCCTTGATTCCTCTGCCTCTGTTAAGTATAGACCTGGCCTCTGCTTGAGCTTTAACCATCTCATGTTGTCCAAGTAAATCCTTGCTATACATGCTGTGCATGGCACGAAAGGCAAAAGGTGAATAATTCATTGGATGGAAGTACAAGGATGGCCAGCCAAGCCAACACATTGTGCCTATGATGGGTACATGACCAATGAGATGAATATCATGCAGATGATGGAGATGATGAAGAGGACAACCAACACAATGATGAAGATTTAAACTAATGTGGACAGACATGAGTGGATTGCAGAATCATGCATGTACGTTCTAGGAGGTCTCCTTTCTTGTATAGATTCTAGGACTTTGACTTAAAAGAGTGGTGAATTCAGTAAACAAAGTTTCTTGAATTGTAAGCTCAAGGTTTCCACTATATTGAATAATAAGTGTGTTTATGGATATGATGACATGGCATTCCCTAGGATTTTCTCATTCTCATTCCTCAAAGGGGTGAGTGTTCTACTGGCATGCACTTTCCGTAGTAACCATGATCTGAACCTATCCTTCTGTCTTGAGTGACTATTTGGCAAACCCACCTGCTGTGTATCCCAGCTCCAACAACCTGTGTCTACTACTACTGACCATTTACAGGCCTCTGAATGGACCTATAATGGCACCCTTGCAACCATACTAATTATATACTTACTAACTTGCTGTCCTCTGCAGGATCTCAAGTAGCATCTCTACACAGCAGACTGGCTATACTCTCAAACTAGGTACTCCTATTAAAGCACATAGTTTCTTAGTTCTTACAAAAAAACCAAATAGTTTGAAGGCTAGCCTTCCATACCTCATTTCATGACAAGCTATGATTGGTAGATCTCCCACTAATGTTTCAAATGTGTACAGTGTATTCTTGAAGACGTGGCATGGAAGCTCCTTCCCCTAGTTATTTCTAGGGTAGCCACAAAGCAAGAAAAAAGCACCCTTTCACATTCCAAACAAAAAGGCACAAGGCCAAAAAAAGATAACACTTGGCTCTGATCTCGTTCTAAACACAGCTTTTGTTCCCCAAAGGTACTTCTCAAAACGTGATTTGTACTTGGAAATAGAGTAGACTCCGTCGCACACACCCAAACCCCCAAATTAGGAGAGAATCTACTCAACCTCTCTGTGCCTTCCCTCACCGAGCTTCACAAAGAAACCTGCAAGACCACATACACCGGCTGTATGTGCTAGCAGCAGATCACAACACTTATCTCGGCTCTAGAATAGTGAGAGAACGGTGGCTCCCAATGTCGCTACAATCAATGCCAAAAGTCACATCGAGGGAAAGAAGACTCGATTCCAAAAAACTCACAATGGTTGTGCATTTGCTGTATGCCACCATCGTGAATCGCTGGCAGCCCCGCTATGAAGGAGACCAAGGCGGAGGGTTCACCTACAGTGAAACCTCCAAAGTCTCAGTTAATTCGGTATGGCATGGCAGTAGGGATCATAATCATCGATCGCCTGGAAACATCACCATTTTTCTGGAGTAGGAGAATGATCGTTGTGGCAAAACGGCCAAGGGTAAGGTGGGAACCGTGGAGGTGGGAACCGTGGAGAGCTTTGGCATTGCGGTGAAGATGCCGTTTTGTTGATTGATAGGGGAAGAAAGAATAGTTTAGGGGGGAGAGGGAGCAGGGAGAGGAGCTGAGGAGGGAAGCATGATCGATGAGGGCAGGGAGAAGGGTATGGGGGGAGGGCGCGCACGTGAGGACAAGGAATTTGGTTTTTTTCTCCTAAAACTCTCCAATCACTTTTTAGGCAGGTAGGATTTCATGGTAGCATTGTGCCATGAAATCCTTCATCTCAAACTTTTGCTTCAATAGCATTTTCACATGAAGGATATCTTCATCACTATCACCTGTGATGATCAAATCATCAACATAAATGACAAGCAACATAATACATTTCTCTGTTTTTCTTACATAAAGTGAGAAATCTGCCTTGGAAATCTGAAAGCCAATAGTAACAAGATACTGTCCTATCTTGTCAGACCATGCACTAAGTGCTTGCTTCAAGCCATACAAGGCTTTCTTCAACCTGCAAACAAACTCAGGATGAACAGCATGAACATAACCTGGTGGCTGCTCTATAAAGACCTCTTCCTGCAAATCACCATGCAAGAAGGCATTCTTTACATCCATCTGATGTAAAGACCATCCTTTTGATGCAACCATAGCAATGATTGCTCTTACGGTTGCCATCCTTGCAACCGGACTGAATGTTTCTTCATAATCAATGCCATATGTCTGTGCATACCCCTTGACAACTAATCTTGCCTTGCATCTGTTCACAGAACCATTTGCATTGTGCTTCACCTTATAAACCCACTTACAACCAATTGCATTCTTGTCTTTAGGTAAAGGCACCAATTCCCATGCAACATTTGCTTCCAAGGCATCCATTTCTTCATCCATGGCTTTCTCCCATTTTTCTTTTCCCATGGCTTGCTCAAAAGAAGTGGGTTCTGGTTCCTGTATTACTTTGACCATATAGGCATAGTGAATCGCTGTAAATCCATCATATTTCAGTCTATCCACAGGATACCTAGCTCTGGTAGACCTGCGCAAAATAGGCTCACTTCCAGGTGCTCTCAAAACATCCCTGGTCTTCCTTACTCCAAGTGTAACAACATAAGGAATACCCAACTTATCATCAATACTCTGTTCTGAGCCACTGGATTCACCATCCACATAAGAGTGACCTACATTCACATCAAACATGGGCTGATCTACCTTCTCTTTTTCTTTTTGTGATACGTGCATACCACTATCTGCATTGCTTTGAGGATATTCTCCTGATCTCAATCTGCCTATCCATGGCAAAGTATGAAAACCACTGTTAGAGGACACTGCAGGTCCACTAATATTTTGTGATTATTGCTGTGAATTCTGTGCAGCATTACCATTTTGTGCATCTACATCATCAATCACATTTACTGGTTTATACCAGCTGCTCATCTCATCAAAAACATCTCTGCTCACTGTAAACTTACGAGTAGAAGGGTTATAGCATCTATACCCTTTCTGCTGTAGAGAATAACCAATAAAGATGCACTTCTCATCTTTTGGATCCAACCTAGACCTCAACTCATCTGGCACATGAACATAGGCAATGCAACAAAAAATTTTCAAATGAGAAATATCTGGTTTCCTACCAGTATACATCTCCTCTGGCGTCATGCCATGTATTGCTGCAGTGGGAGTCCTGTTCATTATGTAAACTACTGTAGCAACTGCTTCAGCCCAATAATAATCTGGTAGGTCTTTTTCATTTGGCATGGCCCGAGATACCTCTCCAATATGCCTATTTTTTCTTTCTGTAAGTCCATTTTGCTGTGGGGTATGACTACATGAATATTGCTGCTTTATGCCATGCTCTTGCAAGAACCTTGCAAACTCATTTGAGAGGTACTCTCCCCCTCCATTTGACCTTAGGCATTTTATTTGCAGGCCTGTTTCTTTTTCAACCATAGCTTTAAAAGCTTTGAAATGCCCAAACACTTCACTTTTCTTTTTCATAAAATACACCCAAACTTTTTTGCTATAGTCATAAAATAAAGTGACAAAATAATGACAGCCTCCAATAGATGCAGCTTTAGTAGTCCACACATCAGAGTGGATTAATTCCAATGGCCTCTTACTCTCTTGAACATGTCTAGGAAATGGTTTCCTTGCCTGTTTTCCAAATTGACAGGCTTCACATACCTTATGCATTTCTGCAACCTTGAATTTAGGCAATCCTGCAACAATATTTTGGGCCTGCATTGATTTAAGTCGCTATACATTAACATGACCAATGTGTTCATGCCAGATATCAATATTTGCAACTACACCAGTCCCATGTGCAAACATTGCTGCACTCAATTCAGGCATGTCCACATCCAACGTAAACATCTTGCCCTTCTTCTTTCCTTTTGCTATCAAGTGACCATTATTTTTCATATCCTCAACAAAGCATCCATGAGGATTAAATCTGACTTGCAAGCCCTGCTCAACCATTTGGCCAACAGAAACCAGGTTGTTGGTGATATTCGGGACATGAAATACATCAAACAGGTATTTCTTTTTCCCATCCTGCATAGACAAAGGAATTTTACCAATCTGCACAATAGGATGTGCAATATCATCACAAGTCTCTACAAATCCTAGTCTTTCCATTTTTCTTGCATCCTGCATCCATTCTGCATGACCTATCATATGGTTTGATGCACCTGAGTCAATGTACCACACATCATTGCTTTCTTCTGCACTTGTCATAGAATTGGTCATGTGTTGCATCATAAACAAATGCTCATTTCTGTCATCACCCTGTTTATTAGAGGATGCATAATTGCCTTGCTGCAATTTTTCATTCATAATGTCATTCTGCTTTTTGTATCAGTCTTTAGCCATATGACCCATTTTACCACAGTAGTAGCATTCAACATTGCTATTTGCATTTTGGCCTCTCTACCATCCACCACGACCTCTTTGGCTCCCCCTGCCTCTATAGTTACCACGTCCTCCTCCATAGAACTAGTTTTCTTGAGTTTGTTGCATATTCTGATTTCCACCACAGCCTCCGGATCGGCCTGCTCTACCTCTACCTCTGCCTCTACCTCTTTCAGCATTTGAGTAGAAGACAATTTCTTTTGAAGTTCCTCCTGAAGAAGATGCACCACCATTTCTCTGCTCTTCAGAAATTAGAAGAGCAAACAACTCCTCAAAATTAAGAAAATTTTCACGGATGGCAATGGATGTCCAGAACTGTGCATAATCCTTTCCTAGACCATTCAAGGTCACAGAAACTAAATCATCATCTTCCACTGGCAACCCAATGGAAGCAAGTGCATCTGCAATTTTCTTCACCTTCATGTGGTAGTCATTGATGCTCATATTTTCTCTCTACACATTATGCAACTCCTGCTTGAGCTGCATTTTCCTGGCTTGCACATTTATGCTGTACATTTTTGCCAAAGTATCCCATGCCTCCTTTGGCATACTTGCATCCTGAATATGCACAATCATAGAATACGAAATACTGATAGACAGCCAGTACATAACTTTTCTGGCTCTCTCATGCCATCCTTTAAATGCTTGCATTTCCTGTTGATTGGGAACATAAGGAAGAACTGGTTCTTCTTCATTTCCTGTAATGAACTCCCAATAGCCTTTTCCCATGAGGAAATTCGTCATTCTAAACTTCCATGCTTGGAAGTTGTTCTTGTCAAGCTTTTCAGTGACAATCTATGAAAAAGAATCAGACGCCATTACAAAACACTGCAAAATATTCTGTCACTGCAAAAAACACAGCTTCTGCCTCACAAGGGCAAATCTGCAAAACTGACAAAAGTGGTATTTAACCACACAATCACTTCCTAGTGACGATTTTGGATCAACAGGTAATAAGGATGATTCTGTAACTCCCAGTATCTCTGCGCACAGGCATACGATGCAATTTCTGTGGCAACTTTTCACCGATCTGCAGAGCAGTGGTCGCACAGCAAAAACAGGGCCTTTTTCTCAATGCTTGCGGAGAACTTCCGCCTCCAAAACAGGCCTCGAAATGGCTTGGAATGAGAAAAAGAAAGTCACCGAGGGCTTTACCCTTGCCCGCAGCATATACTGCCCTCTCGCCACACCACGAAGGGCGTCTCAATCTGAGACAATGCAGTCTTATACTTTCTAGCTGTGCTACTGTAGAGATTTGCTCCCAAACTCGAAAAAGGAAAGCAACACTGGTCCTCTTACTAGGACACCACGAACTTGGTTTGCTTTCTTGAGCTCCTTACCACGAACCAGGCTCTGATACCATGTGAAGATAGTGGGAGAGAAGGAAGGAGTCTTACTTGTGGCTTTTTCACATACACAATGGGGGAATACACACAAAGGTGGAGGCTAAAAAACAGTTTTCCTCTTCTTAGTTGTGAAAGCCAAAAGAACTCTAGTACAAAGAAATAGAAGAACCCTATATGAGGGTCTCAAACCAAACTCAGCTAACTAAGGTGGCGTACTAACTGAGCCATGAACTAGAGTACATAAGGATAGCTGTCATCCAGCTATTATTCATGGGCGGTGTACCAACCGCATCTGCAGCTGAGTACATAAGGATAGCTATCATCCAGCTATTATTCATGGGCGGTGTACCAATCGCATCTGCAGCTAACAAGTCGGTGACATAAATGCACAATGGTCACCCTGGCATATCACGAGTGGAGCTTGATATCTCAACATAGAGAAGTACCAAGCTATGCACAACAGATAAACAGAACCTTGTACTAGTTGGGCAGCCTAACTAAGCCCTCCATCTTGAATCGCACCATCTTTACCAGTTCCCAACACCCAACCCTTCTTCAGATGCAAGCTCCCTCCACTGATCATCTGCATATGCCTTCATGCATGCCTAGGCTTTCACTCTTTTGGACATAAATGTTGGAATGGTCACCTCCCCATCTGTAAGTCCCTATATGAGGAGAGCATGTGGGAGGTGGACCTCGGTCCTGAGGGATGCCCACATGGGTAGCAAGATGGCTGTCATGAGGGTAGAGATCATAGAGAAAAAGGAAAGTACCTGGACACATCAAAGTGGTTGCAACACATGGCATCAAGACCATGGCAGATGGCGATGCATACATGGCATAGATCTGGGCAGGAAGAGACAGATCTAGAGCAGCACAAGATGGCAGGGTATCCCGAGGTACAGGCACCTACATGGTGAGCTATCTGGCAAGGCGTGTGGGTAGGCACATGGCTCGCAACATACCCTAAAGATGGTACAGGAATATGGTGGGACAGATCAGCAAACAGGTGGGCCAACAGTAGAGCTGGTTGGGGTTGGTTGGGCCAGCCAACCAGGCTTTGGTTAGGCTGGTCAAGAGGGCTGGGTCCCTGCCTAGAACAAAGGCTACAAAGGGCCTAGTGAAGTCCCTTATATAGGGCCCTGGTTGGGTTGGTAGGGACAGCTAACCAGGTCAGCCAGACTGAGTCAGTCAAAATAGGGCTGACCAATCGGCTATTTTGACCAGGCCTTGGGGCCTATAAAGGTAGAGGCTCTTGGCATCATTGTACATCTAGCATAGCCAGCAGTTCCAAGGCAAAAACAAGTAGCAGGAAGTCTACTCTCTGGGCCTATCTACAGGAGGTGATAGAGGGCAACAAGTGCTACAGACTTAGCTCCAGCCACATGTTGAGTCTCTCTCTGTCCATGCATTGGCCCTCCTCCATTGTATAGTGCTGGTAGCCCACATGGGCTGATCTTCCTCACATCCTCTCTAGATCTTGCCAACCTCCTGGTGTGGATCATGTTCGTAGTGCTGCTACAAATAGCCCATGTGACTGCCCGTGTGTCAACCCTTTAACTGTTCACATGGCAGTCCCCCTGCCTCACGAGAGGAACTAATGAGAAACCTTTAAGGCGATCTCCATCAACAGGACTGTAGGCTCGATCCCTCAAGGTGATGGGTGGGATGTGTTGACAAGATTGATGGATTCGGGTGCTTCCAAAAGGAGTTTATCACAGAACAGATTCTTGGATGTATACAACAAACCATTGTCCGCCGATGCCATCGTACCAGGATGTCAACACGATAACGAAGGATCGTGGTCTGTCGGCCTTTACTTTGGGAGCAGTTCGTTGTCCTTGAAACTGATCAAATTGGTTTGTACATTTGTATTCTAAGCTCAAAAAGCACGAGTATTATGGCTTCCTCACAAGAGAATATAAGGAATGATAAAGATCTGCATAGCCTGTTGCAAATGCTGTTTTGACGTGCACCTCCATGTCAAGCCACACAAGCACTTTCGTTGCTGATCCATTTTCTGTACATCTAGGTTAGTTACAGCACACGTTTGAACTCCAGCGACGCTCTTTTGCTTTTCGTGATCTTCGAATTATGCCTCAACTCACTTCATGGAGAATTGATAGTCCCGGATCACTTGAAGTAGGCATTTTAGCTTTGGCTTGCTAGTTAGATATGCAATAAACCTGACGAGAATTGATGGAGCAGAAGCTGATGACTATTATCATGTCCTGGATCTCTGAAAGCCTAAGGGGCCTCATCACAAGTAATAGGTATCCCTTGAAGTGAACGACTACATGAATCGATAGAAAAACTCAAGTTTATAAATGCCATTTCTTTGACTGGTATGCTGGTATGGAAATTCTAGAACAAGGTTAAGAGATTCATGTAACTATGACTAGCAACAAATAGGAGTCACATGGATGTGTCCAGGGTTCGAAAATGGTGGCTGACATTATCAATAAGAGATTACAGGTGGGAATCTATGGTTTGGTATTGGCTTTGGGCATCTTGGTCCATGTTTGTATCGTAATCATGGGCTTCTCCATTCAGTTTATGGCAAGCAGTCCTCTATTTTAGTTCGTGGGCCCTTGTGCTACATCTATTCAGCTGCTTCTATAGTGTTTGTCTCCTATGCCAGGTTTCAAAAATGGTGGCAATCATTATTAATAAGGAATTGCAAACAAGACTCTATGGTTTGGTATTGGCTTTGGGCATCCTGCTCCCTGTTTATGTTGTAATCATGGACTTCTCCATTCAATTTATGGCAAGCAGTCCTCTATTTTAGTTATTTTAGTTCATGGCCTTCTTAGGCTTGCACTCTTAGTAAGCCTCTCGAGAGATCCTCTGACCTTTGTCAACCTGCGTGTTCAAGCTCCAGAGAGTGTTGTGAAGTATCCCTGGCCTCCCTGCTGCTCTCAATGCAGCCCAAACCTGAGGCAAGCTGGATGCTGATCTGTGGCCTCCGTGCTACGTGCAAGATAATACCTTGGCCCCATCGATGCAGCCCTATTATAGGGGAAATGCCCACCTGATCAAGCCAACCACAATCTATGTAGATACCCGAGAAATGAGCCCTATGCTGATGGCCTGCCACATGACAAGAACCTGCTAGCCCAATGAAACTCGTTACTCCTTGCAAACTGCTCATGTCCATTATCTACACTCTACCAAGCTGTCCTCCTTCTGCAAAGTACCAAGCATGCTTGATTTGTTTCAACCCAATCATTCTCCAACATCTGCAAACTTGAGCCTCAGAACTTATAAAGTGAGAACCTTGGGATTGCTCCACGTTGCTCTTCCAAACTGATCCCTTTCTGGTAAATCTGGAACTCCTCATAGAATCACTATCACTTTCTTGGGTGAAGAGATCCGGTGATAGAACATTCAGGAGCCATTATTGTCCGCACCTTTTGGCTAGCTCACCTTCCTCCACTAGCACCAGCCCTCCATCAGTTTCAATCTGCACAGTGGGAGAGCTCCAATCTGTGCATTGAGTGTTCTTGATCTCTTCAAGCTAATGTAGCTTCAAGTAGTCAATTAGCTCTTGTGCGCCAAGTTGCTCCAAAAGGTACTTGCACTTGAAAACCTTGTGGAGGCAGCTTGGTGATTCAGAGTTTTCAATTGGCATTAGCTTGATGTTCTTCTAGCTCGTCCTTGTTGGTTCAATGGCCATGCTATTGATGCTCGCAATTTGAGCTGCTACGCATGGGTGATTGCCAACAACCTCAAAGTTTTTTGTACTACAAAATTGATCCATTGAATTTTCAAAAATGCAAAACAATATGTACAAAATACAAAATCATACATTTCTAAAAACAAAGTACCATGTGGAAAATGCAAAGTGCTATGTTCTATATCCCAAACTCAAATTGCTACATACTATATGCAAAATGCTATGTGCAAAATGCAAAATCATATGAACCCAAGGAAGGGCACGTTCCTTCGTCGGATAATTTTTGGAGAGGGAATGTGCCGACTCTCCCCCCACACAAATGTGTGGTTAAGTGTATTTGTTTATGTGTTGGATACAAAGTGCTATTTGCTAAACACAAAAATGCTAGTTGATCAATGCTAAGTGCTAATTCTAAATGCAAAATGATATGTACAAAATTTAGAGTGTTATTTCTCAAATTCAAATTGCTACTAAATATATACAAAGTGATAAATGAAAATTGCTATATCCCAAATTCAAATAGCTACAAATGTTTGGCGTAAGTTCCCTGTCCTTTGAGTTATAATCACTATCACTTTCTTAGCTGAAGAGATCCGGTGATAGAACGTTTAGGAGCCACTCTTGTCTGTACCTTTTGGCTAGCTCACCTTCCTCCGCTAGCATGAGTCCTCCATCGATTTCAGTCTGCACAATGGGGGAGCTCCAATTTGTGCATTGAGTGTTCTTGATCTCTTCAAGCTGATGTAGCTTCGAGTAGTCAAGTAGCTCTTGTGTGCCAAGTTTCTCCTAAAGGTACTTGCGCTTGAAAACCTTGTAGAGGTAGCTTGATGATTCAGAGTTTTCAATTGGCATTAGCTTGATGTTCTTCTAGCTCGTCCTTGTTGGTTCGATGGCCATGCTATTGATGCTTACAATTTGAGCTGCTACGCATGGGTGATTGCCAACAACCTGAAAGTTTTTTGTACTATAGAATTGATCCATTAAATTTTTAAAAATGCAAATGTTAGATATCAATGCTCCACTCTTGTGTAACTATGCGGGAACTAGCTAACTCTACTTGTAAGCCCCCCATATGAGGAGAAGGCATTTGAGTAGCTCAGTTACGGTAGGTCCTGGTTTGGACACCAGATGGGGGCCATGTGTGGCTTGATGGCTGGACAGCTTTAGATAGAGTTGGCACACTGCCAAGTAGGTTACATGCAAGTGCAGGAAGGCATCCCAAGGCATCCCTTGACTGACCGCACTGAGGGTAGATGGAACATTTCTCGGGGCAGCCCACTCTCGGGTTGCGGGGCTTGTTTGGAGCCTCAGATGATCTCGGATGGCTGTGGACCAAATGGGAACCGTAGGTAAGTAGCTCTGTTCTGCGCACCGATTCTATTGTATGGTCAGTGGCCTCCAGTCGACCGTTTTGGGCGGACTGGGTTGGCCACCCAATTGAGCCTAACCGACTACGACTGGTGGCTATATAAGAGCAAGCCCATGAAGCCCATTTCATCACTGGCTACAGCAACCCTGATTCCTTAGCATCCAGCCTCCGTCTTCTACTATTTCCAACACACCATCGAAGCTTCTTTCATAGGAGCGCACGGTTGGGAGGCAGCGCCATCTATTGTATCAGTTCTACAGTAATCAAATTTTTGATTCTCCATACTATCTTGTTTTCTCTCTTGCATACGAGATCCTGTTATCTGTTGAGCATAGACGTATTATTATTTTCTTACATGGTATCAGAGCCTGGACTCTAGCAAGAAGATTTGGTAGTGTGTTTCTGTTTGTGAGCAGATTTTGAGGGATGGCCCAGCCCGCACGACTGCAAAAAGTTGGATGGCTCTAACTATCCTTTCTGGAAGTTCAAGATGAAGACGATCCTAAGTGCATATGAGCTTTGGGACATTGCTACTGGGGTGGACGTGAGGCCGGTTCTGAGACCAGATCCAGCCAATGCAGGACAACAGATAGTACCAACTGTGGATGAGATTCTCGCGTGGACAAGAAGAAATGCAGATGCGCTATGTTCTATTGTCTGTAGTGTTAGTGATTCCGTCATGGCGTTGATTCAATATGTCACCATAGCAGAGGAGGCATGGACGGTCTTGAAAAATCAGTACGAGACCACGAATCAGACATGGATTCAGAATCTGGAGACTCAACTCGCGAACGAAAAATTGTCCGAGTTTGAAGCGGCAGAGAAGTTCATCACCAGGGTGAAGAATTAGCGCGATCAGATGACTGCGATTGGCATCACCATCACCAACGAGAATCTAGCACGAAGGTGCATATGGATTCTCCCACCAAAGTATGATGGTCTTGTTACGGCACTGAATACGCAGAATAGAAATCCGCCCCTCATTTTTGAGGATTTCAGCGCGATGCTTTTGGAGGAGGAGATGCGTCAAAAGATGAGGACTAGAGAAGATTCGGCTTTCTAGACCAGATCAAAGAAAGGTAAGGGTAAGGACTTTGGTAACCCATCTTCTTCTGATGATAAAAAGAGAAAGAAGAAGATCAAGTGCTTCTATTGCAACAAGGCAGGGCACAAGCAGAATGAGTGCCAAAAGAAGATTGCAAATGAGAAGAACGGAGTAAAGAAAGAGCCCAGCAACAGTGCATAGGTAGTACCAATAGAGCTGTTCGTAGCAATTGAGGAGATTTGCACGGAGGTAGTTCATGTACCTACAGATGAACCTTGGATCATTGATAGTGGTGCATCACGCCACATGACCAGTCGGAAGGATTGGTATACCTCTCTACAGCCGGTAGGGAATGAGATCATGGTAGCAGTTGGCAATGATGCAAAATGTCCAGCAAAAGGAAAAGGTACGATTGCTCTCAAGTCAGATGGAGTTGTAAAACAGTTGTCTGATGTTCTTTATGTGCCAGATATCAAGAGGAACTTGACATTGTTCGTTTCTGCGATCACAGATCGGGACCTCAAAGTTCAATTTGACAAGAATGGTGCACAGATTCTGGATCTTCAAGGGAAGGTCATTGGTAAAGGTACACGGCGCAACAACATTTACGAACTCTCAGCTTTCAGTGCTCAAGTGGATGTGACTGTTTTGTGCATGTCCCTGATGCTACCAGGACCAAATGGTAATCAAAGAGCTGAAAGTGTATTTTCTTGGGCTACAGTGAAGAGGCGAAGGGTTACCGTCTCTATAACCCTATTACCAAGAAGGTAATTGTAAGTCGTGATGTGGTCTTCTCAGAACAGCCGCATCAATTGGAGGAGGATGCTTCCTACCCAGACAACCAAGACCAGGATATCCATCCAGTACCGCCACCAATAGTAGACCAAACTCCCCCAATGGTGCTTGGGAGGATTCAAGACAAAGAAGATGAAGAAGAGCCTGCAGAACCACAATGGCAATGGCCATTCTCGAAGTGGGTAAAGTAGCTTTTGGATAGCAGAGAACCTCCAGCCATTGAGGAGGAACCATCTGAACACCGCTAGTCCAAGAGATTAGAGGAGCAAAGAAGGGCACAGGAACACTTGGTCAACTATGCTTTGATGACAGAAGTGATCCGTGCTGATGAACCCAAATGTCTTGAAGAGGCATAGGGTGATGATAGGTGGATGGAGGCTATGCAGACGAAGTATGGCTCCATAATGAAGAACAACACTTGGGACCTTGTGGATCGACCACCAAAGCGCAAGGTAATTGGAACCAAGTGGGTGTACAAGATCAAGTACAAGTTCGACGGCACGCTCATAGCACGTTGGATAAGTACAAGGCTCGGCTCATGGCGAAAGGATTTGCATAGGTACATGGTTTTGATTATCAAGATACTTTTGCTCCCACAGCTTGACTAAGCACAATTCGCAGTGTTTTAGCTTTAGCTGCCCAGGGAAGTTAGCCCATGTTTTAGATGGATGTGAAATCCGCCTTTCTGAATGGAGATCTCAAGGAGGAGGTATACATGGAACAACCACCAGGTTTTGAGATCTCCGGTTCAGAAGGTAAAGTCTGCAAACTAAAGAAGGCACTTTACGGGCTGAAACAGGCCCCACGAGCATGGTACCAGTGAATTGATGCCTACTTTCTGCAAAACGGGTTCAAGAGGAGCCCATCTGATGCAAATTTGTATATCTTTAGAGAAGGAGGCAGGTGTATGATCATGGTCCTTTATGTGGACGACCTTGTCATAATAGGGAACCATGAAGAGAAGATCTCGCAAACGAAGCATTTGCTAGGAAGAGAGTTTGAAATGATAGACCTCAGACTGATGCATTTTTGTTTGGGGATTGAAGTTTGGCAGGAGCCGAAACAGATCTTAATTTCACAACTGAAGTATGCTGGAGAGATACTGAAGGCATTTGGCATGGCTGAGTGCAAGACAGTTGGTACCCCTATGGAGGTTGACGCAAAGCTCTCAAATGAGGATTCATCAACACTAGTGGACGAAGCGAAGTAGAGAAGGCTTGTGGGCAGCTTAATTTACCCGTGCAACACACGACCAGACATCAGCTTTGCAACTGGTGTACTTAGCAGGTTTTCCAATAAGCCCCAGGAGAACCATTGGAGGCCAGGGATACGGGTGTTGAAATACATCAAAGGCACACTTGATTATGGCATCACCTATACCAAGGGCGACATCTTGATTGGATTCTATGATTCGGATTGGGCAGGAGACGTGGATAGTAGGAGATCAGTGACAGGGTACTGTTTCTCACTTAGATCTGGAGTTGTGTCATGGGTCAGCAAGAAGCAACCCATAATTGCTCTTTCTTCTACCGAGGCCGAGTACAAATCTGCATGCTTTGCTTCTTGCGAGGTAGTGTGGTTGAGGAGGATTTTGGGGGACATGGGTGCAGTGCAGAACAAGCCTACGCAGTTATCATGTGACAATCAGAGTTGCATGGTGATTGTAAAGAACCTGGTGTTCCACGCTCACACAAAACACATTGAGATTCAATATCACTTTGTACGCGAGCTGATCATGGATGGAGAGGTCGACTTAGTGTACTGTCCGACTACAGAGAATGCTGCGGATATCTTCACGAAGGATCTTGGAAGAGACTTGCTGGAGAGGCATCTTCATCGACTTGGCATTGGGCTGAAAAAGTAGGTTCACTTGCAGGTGGACATTGAGGGGGCATTTTAGATATCAATGCTCCATTCTCATGTAACTATGCGGGAACCAGCTAACTCTACTTGTAAGCCCCCCATATGAGGAGAAGGCATTTGAGTAGCTCAGATATCCGGTAGGTCCTGGTTTGGACACCAGATGGGGGTCATGTGTGGCCTGATGATAGAGTTGGCACACCGCCAACTAGGCTACATGCAAGTGCAGGAAGGCATCCTTGACTGACCACACTGAGGGTAGAAGGAGCATTTCCCGAGGCAGCCCACTCTCGGGTTGCGGGGTGCGTTTGGAGCCTCAAATGATCCCGGATGGTTGTGGGCTGAATGGGAACCATAGGTAAGTAGTTCTGTTTTGCACACCGGTTCTATCGTATGGTCAGTGGCCTATTTCGTGACCGACCCCTAGTCGACCGTTTTGGGCGGATTGGGTCGGCCACCCAATTGAGCCTAACTGACTACGACTGGTGGCTATATAAGAGCAAGCCCATGAAGCCCATTTCCTCACTAGCTACAACAACCCTGATTCCTTAGCATCCAGCCTCCGTCTTCTTCTGTTTCTAGCACACCATCGAAGCTTCTTTCACAGGAGTGCACGGTTGGGAGGCAGCGCCATCTATTGTATCACTTCTATAGTAATCAAATTTTTGATTCTCCATACTATCTTGTTTTCTCTCTTGCGTAGAGATCCTATTATCTATTGAGCACAGACGTTGTATTATTTTCTTACACAAAATAGTATGTACAAAATACAAAATCATACATTTCTAAAAACAAAGTACGATGTGCAAAATGCAAAGTGCTATGTTCTGTATCCCAAACTCAAATCGCTACATACTATATGCAAATTGCTATGTGCAAAATGCAAAATCATATGAACCCAAGGAAGGGCACGTTCCTTGGTCTTATAATTTTTGGAGAGGAAATGTGCCGACTCTCCCCCCACATGAATGTGTGGTTAAGTTTATTTGTTTATGTGTTGGATACAAAGTGCTTTTGCTAAACACAAAAATGCTAGTTGATCAATGCTAAGTGCTAATTCTAAATGCAAAATGATATGTACGAAATTTAGAGTGCTATTTCTCAAATTCAAATTGCTACCAAATATATACAAAGTGATAAATGAAAACTGCTATATCCCAAATTCAAATAGCTACAAATGTTTGGCTTAAGTTCCCTGTCCTTTGAGTTAGAATCACTATCACTTTCTTGGCTAAAGAGATCCGGTGATAGAATGTTTAGGAGCCACTCTTGTCCGCACCTTTTGGCTAGCTCACGTTCCTCCGCTAGCACCAGTCCTCCATCGGTTTCAGTCTGCACAGTGGGGGAGCTCCAATCTGTGCATTGAGTGTTCTTGATCTCTTCAAGCTGATGTAGCTTCGAGCAGTCAAGTAGCTCTTGTGCACCAAGTTCCTCCTAAAGCTACTTGCGCTTGAAAACCTTGTAGATGCAGCTTGATGATTCAGAGTTTTCAATTGGCATTAGCTTGACGTTCTTCTAGCTCATCCTTGTTGGTTTGATGGCCATTCTATTGATGCTTGCAATTTGAGCTGCTACGCATGGGTGATTGCCAACAACCTGAAAGTTTTTTGTACTACAGAATTGATCTATTAAATTTTCAAAAATGCAAAATAATATGTACAAAATACAAAATCATACATTTCTAAAAACAAAGTACGATGTGCAAAATGCAAAGTGCTATGTTCTGTATCCCAAACTCAAATCGCTACATACTATATGCAAAATGCTATGTGCAAAATGCAAAATCATATGAACCCAAGGAAGGGCACGTTCCTTGGTCTTATAATTTTTGGAGAGGAAATGTGTCGACTCTCCCTCCACATGAATGTGTGGTTAAGTTTATTTGTTGATGTGTTGGATACAAAGTGCTATTTGCTAAACACAAAAATGCTAGTTGATCAATGCTAAGTGCTAATTCTAAATGCAAAATGATATGTACGAAATTTAGAGTGCTATTTCTCAAATTCAAATTGCTACCAAATATATACAAAGTGATAAATGAAAACTGTTGTATCCCAAATTCAAATAGCTACAAATATATGCAAAAAAATATATGCTAAACACAAACTTCTATGTGCAAAAAGAAAGATCTATTTACCATGTTCTATATTCGAAATGCTATATGCTACATTCAAATTCCTATATGCTATATTCAAATTAGTATCAACATAAACTAGAGACATTATAAATTTTGAGTGAAAATAATAAAGTGTTAACAACCTTGATATTTTGTTTGCAGATTATTCGAATTGGTGAATTTCAAGTAATTTTTAATGCTCTCATCCACAACGGGAAAATAAAGTAGGTGCTTCTACTTCAACATATAATTTACTTTACAAATATGAAAAGGTCTCTTATTGAAAGGAGAGAACGTGCTTCCTACATTAGCATAGAAAACAAGAAAAGACGCTTACAACCAAGTTTCTCCTCATGGTTATTCATCGATAATTTTCTAAAAGAATGGAACCAAATCACTTCTCAATATATTTCAAAGATGCAATATTGTGTATATTGTGGTAGAATAGAATTTAACACAGGTTCTTTTACAAAGTTAAAATCAGTAATATCAGTACTAGAATCAAGTATAACACCATATGACTTATCCAATATGTTCATAAGTTTGCATGTAGAAAATGGCCTAGGACATAGATAAAAAATGGCTTGTAAAGGATGCATAGATAGCCCATTCAGAAAGTTGTACTCGGTTCCCTATGATCCAGACTATTTACAGAATGTATTAGGTGCAGACATATTTCAAATGCAAATGCTTTCTATAATCGATATATCCCTAAACATTTCTAAAGGTATTACATCTTTAGCAACAGGTATACTACAAAGGAGATCGATGTTGGATAATCCACTAATATGTTGGAATCGCCAACAAAGATTTTGTAGTAAGTCAACAAACTTACTATCAACAACAAAACACGTTCTAGCGTTTAAATCTAGAACAAACCCCATATTTAAAAAATACTTAACAATGTATGAACGACCACATCCAAAACTAGGAGTAAGTGTTCTTTCTTCAGAAGTTATTTCTGATATTCTTGAAAGACACTCTGCTGACTCACCATTCGATCTTATGAAAATTGCACATGAGGACAACTACTTGTCATTACTAGAACAAATCAACATGCTACCTACAACTCATCAATTAAAAAAAAATACATCACATGAAGTCGGGACAATTGCACTTTGTGATTCAACAAGAATTATTGAGCGTAAGCTCATAACATCCATCATAATGTGACGAATTAACAATAGAGTATGCATTATTCCCATTCCTCTATCCTTTTGGATATGGTGCTCATGATGGCAAGATGTTCTTCAATGTATATTTAAAAATGAGAATATCAACATTGTTCTCCGTGTTCACTCTTTACAAACCATACTTGTTATTGATGTACCAAATACGTCAATCTATTTTAATAGCAAACTCTACTTAAACTATAGTATTACAAAGAGATATTGACCAACAAAGATGACAAGATCCAAGAATATCTGAACAAGAGATAATTAGACGTATTCTTAAGTTTCAGATACCAAATTCTATTCCTGGATCTCCTTCATGGCACCATAGAAACTTAAAAGATCTAATGGCAATGGTTGACACATGGGGCCTTCTCAATATATTCCTTACACTTACTGCAGATGAGGTATCAACCACAAGATGATGTGAAATCGATCAAATAGAAACCATTGCTAAACAATTCAATAAAAACTTCACATGGAGAGATTGTCTAGTTGAATGCACAGTGCTCTTCCATGTTAGATTGCAACAATTCTTAGCAAGATATATTCTGTGCGATAAAGGACTACTAGGTAGAGTCAATGATCACATCATAAGATATGAGGTACAAAATAGAGAATCTATGCATGCACACATGATGCTATCGATAGATGCACAAGACATAGATATTGTATCAAACCAAATAGATACACATATCCCTTACATGAATGATTTTAATAATTGGCCAGAGAATTCAATTCAAAGAAAGCTTAACTATATGGTAAAGAGAAAACAAATCCACACATGTAGGCCAACATGCAATCTATTTGACTCAACCACAAACCACAAATGCAAATATGGATTTCCATATCCAATACATTTAGATACTAAACCTACTATAGATCCTCTCACACAAAGATGGATCTACTTCCATCCATCACTAGAACATCGTAATGTCGTTCCATACCATGCAGGAATATTACTCTTGTGGCAAGCACATATGAATATTTAGAAAATAACAAACACAGGCCTCTCATATTACCTTCTAAAATATGCTATGAAAACTGAACCCATGGGACACATGAACTTGAATCCAGGTGATGCGAAACTTCTAGGACTAGATAATCTAGATCCAATTAAATTAAAAATGATATCTGCATACATTCTTTCAAACCAACATCTTCAATAGAGGTAGCATTGTCATGCTTACAAATATCTACCATTCAAAGAAGCGAATCTGTACATTTCATTGACTCCTCTCCCCCATCTATGTGCCAAAAATACCTTCGTGAACATTGTGTTTCTGTAATGCATCCTATAGATACATACTGCAGTCGTCCAAGTGTCATGGAGAACTTGACCTTCTATGAATTCTGGAGAAAATACAATGTCCAAAAGTCAAAAAAAAAAAACAAAGATAACATAACTATCGTAGATTCTTTCGGAAATTATGTGTATCCATCAACACGGATCGTACGTTTCATAGATTACCACCCTGCTCATCATTGGATTTTTTTACAACCTTCTACTAAAGAACGTAAATTTTAGAAATGAGAATGAGCTCATTTCTGAAAACAATCATACAAAATCTTACTTCTTAGTATGCCATATCCGAGACCTTGTAAAAATAGAAGAAGACATCGAAACTCTTATCTATCAATATTGCAAAGTGCACTTGCTAATAGATCAAAATCGCCACCAACTAACAAACATGATACTCCAAAAAAGCCCATTACGTGTTATTCAGAACTCCTTCATGGCTTCAACTGACCTTCATGAAGATACCAATATACATAACACAACATGCACAAAATTACTTCAAATGATGAACGGGTTCAAGGATTTCGAAAATGCAACTCTTTCTTCTGAACAACAAGAAATTTACGAAAAGATAAATGGATCACCCACAAGACTTCACGTCATTTGTGGTACTCTTGGTTCAGGAAAGACATTTATGATCAAGTACATTACTTATAATTATGTAAAACAAGGAAAATCGATTGTTCTAGTAGCAACAACAGGAGCTGCTGCAATGAGACTAAGTCGATTAGCAACTACTGTCCATCATCAGTTTGCTCTACCAAAGAGACACGATATGTTTCGTGCCTCCTTACTAGTGTCAGACAAATGATACATAGAATTGCAAAATGCAAAAATCATAGTAATTGATGAGATCTCAATGATGACATGCCAAACATTAAACACAGTAATCAGATAACTGTGCGAAACTTGCAAGCAAATAATCTTGCATCCTTTTGAAAATAAAAAGATGCTCTTATTCGGAGATATGTCCCAGTTACATCCAGTATGCAAATGCAAGGTGCAAGAAAATAAATTCTATAGAAAATGCTATGTTGGAAACTCGGGTTTTTTGACAACTGCAACCTTTTCATTCCTTCACACATCAATACATCACCTAGAAGATCCAACATACATAGAATTCTTAAACATAATTAGAATAAGACAACCAACAGTAGAAGAGATTCAGTATTACCTAGGTAATTTAATCATAACTGATAGTGAAGCAAACGATTTCATTGACAAGGACACAACTATATTGTGCACCCATCAAAAAGACACACGATACTATAATGAGCTCATACTACATAAGAAATTCAAAGAGCATCAAATTAAAAGTGTCACTGTAACATCCAATGCAGATCAAATCTTAGAATTAAAAGAATGGATAATGGATCCAAATTTCCACTCCATACAACAAATAGCAATAGGAGCAAAAGTGATGATCATAGAAAATATAGATCTCACAATCGGAGCTACAAATGGCGCTATTCCAAGTGTCATATCACTAGAAATAGATAATAACACAAACAACATTTTAAAAATTCATGCCAAGATCTTATCAACAAATGAAAAAATCACACTAAGACGATCAAAACATAAACATAAGGTATTAAACTCAATATGGTATCACAAAACAACTTTTCCAATCACACTAGCATATGCAATTACGAGACACAAGTCACAAGGATGCACACTCAAAGGAAAGGCTCTTGTAGTAATACAAAAATCATTTGCACTAGGACTAACATATGTCATGCTTTCACGAGTCACCACTCGAAAGAACTTAAGAATCTTAGATAAAATCAATCCATTTGACTTCATTCCAATGCTTACATGAACTTTAAAAAAATAGTAATCAATAGAAAATCCTTTTATTAAATATTCATCATTTAAGAGAAAAGAAACTTTTGATATACAAACTAATATGCAGGATCTATCAGAAAACTTATTTGAAGAACAACCAACAATAAAATATGGCAACATCAAACGAGGTATGTTTTCAATATTAAGCATTGTAGTATTTCTTCACATTAGTTTATATTCTAATTTATAATAGATTACTATTTCGCAAATCTTTAATCAATTCAAAAGTAAACCCCGATTGGCTCAACAAGATCAAGAGAAATCAACAAAAATAACAAAGGGACAAAATTACTTCTTGTATACAGCTCAAATGCGTCTTGCAAACATGGCTGGAAAGGAACCAAATGAATACATCTATGGATGGAGCACATTGCAAGACCTTAGGAATTTCATGGATAACAATCAACATGAAGTACAACAATGGAAGGCAGAACATGGGGACAAAGAAATGAGAGCAAACGGTTAGTAACCCAATTTTATTTATAAAAAATGATTAAAATTTAAATTTTAAAAATACAATAAATAACATATACATAATGTCAATTTAAACATAATGCAGGTCTAACTAAGTACATAATTCGAGAAATCACAAAAGAGGATGATATCATTACTCCAACGATGTTGAGAACAGAAGCACAAGCTATAATAGATAAGCACTCAAAAGGAATTTCACCTTATTGCCTTGAACTTCTACACTTTGGCTACAATGTAAGCTTAGCCAAACTCCTCAAAACAGATCGTAAGACTGGAAATGTCATACTAGCAGAGTTCAACAACATGTTCCAAACAGATGATCAAAGAAAAGCAAAAGAGTTGCCATTTACCATAGAAGGTATAACTTCCATTATTGATTTAAATTTTGCAAAATAAGCATATGGCGAAGATTTTGAGTTTTTCCCGACTCCAACAAAGAATAATATATTTCACCCCCTACAGGTACATTCTTGACTCCATATCTTAAAATACATACAAACTTCATATTCTAACACACAAGAAAAACTCATCGTACTTCATTTTGCTATTTCAAATAGGAAATCGTGAACAATCCTCCATTAAAATTGAAACATGATGTTAACAGGTACAAACCGTTCAACTCAAACTTCAAAATAGAAATCCTAGCCACCACAAACTTTAAAAGCAAAGCTGATACACTCGAAGAGAAATACATAGAAGAACTAAACACAACCAACTCGAAATATGGATACAATAACCTCAGTGGAAATCTAGCATCTACAAAAAAATTTTACTTTCTCAAAAATAGAGACATAATCTAGTATATTTAAGTAGAAGCCCATTTTCAATACATGTAAAGGACTTCCTATTTCAAACTATAGTTACATCATACTCTTGAAGGACTCTTAATTCATAACATATATTACTCATTTTTTTTGGTTTTCAAAGCATTACTACTTTTTTTCAATACACATTAAATAATTCATATATAACCTGTATTAAAAAATGCTTACAAAAGCATCATGTTTTTATTGATATATAACTCCATTTATAACAATTCCAATAATAACCACTTTTAGGTATACTATATAAATTTTCATGTATTGTTACTCTTATAATAATATTATAGTGTATTTCAAAAAATTCTACTATTATAGTGCTCTTCTTCATATCATAATTAATTCTTCTCAATTAACGTTTACATAAATCTAAGTTCTAAATTCACTTTAACAATCAAGTCAAGATGGAAAATATTATTTAACAATTTTTACAAAATAGCACTAAATTCATTCATATATATTCAAGCTCAATACAGCTACCTGCTCGGATCTCATTTTGGTTTTGCGGAATACCAAAAAAACTAGGCTGCTTATAAATTAACGATCAAGAAAGTATGACAGGCCGGTGTTTGAAAAATACCTTACTATAGTATATTGATTATAAATTAACGATCTATAATATATTTCTTATAAATTAACGATCAAGAAAGTATGACAATTGTTGTTTTTGTTGCAATTGATGTGAATGAGTTTTCTAGAGCAAGTTTCTATCACAATTTCCACTAGCTAAAGATAATCATTTGAAGTCAATACACGGTCAATACATGATGAATAGTTGACTAGTAGTTTTAGGAATATGCCTAAAGATAATCATTTGAAGTCAATACATGATGAATAGTTTACTAGTACAAATTAGTTTTGGGAGTATGCCTATGTCTTCAATTTTGATAGGGTTGTAAGAGGTTACTTTTTAAAGGTATTGGAACAAAATTCCAAAACAAGCTTTGATTATGCAACTACAGACCTCAAAGCATTTGCAATGATCCTCTTACATCATGCTTGGTTTATTTGAATTAAGATTTCACGTCATTGATGTTTTCAATTAGAAAGAAAGAGAGGATAAAGCTGAGGGCTAGATATGGAAACCAAGTTCTTGTAGATATGAAATTGTGTTAAGTATCTATCATCACAGTACTACGTGCCTTAGTGCTATCATCTATGCCATATATTTTGTTCCCATGCTCATATAGGTTTCCTCTATGTCACTATTCCAGCTTTGCCTAATTAATACTCGGGCCATAAATCTACCCACCTACACTAGATTTGCATGAGGAATTATTAGGGATTTCTTGAATCTAGAAATGTGGGAAAATATTGAATTGAAAATGGTACTCTATAGCGAGGAGTTATAGGCATACATTCTATAAATCCAAGTTATGGACCTATTCTAGTTAATTAATTATGACACTAAAGGAATGGTCATGTTAGATTTGGAAGTCAGACACATTTAAATGATAAAAATATCGTAATTAAACTATCTAGGTGGAGCATGCACATACTACATTTAAACGATCAAATTTTGGTAATTAATGTATCTAGATATAAAGTGCGCGTACAACATTCATCATACGATATCAATAGGTATATTAGACTTGAGATTCTAAGTTCTGGGGAGCAAGAAAAGACCAGACCAAAGCCATTAGCAAGAGAAGAGAGAGAGAGAGAGAGAGAGAGAGAGAGAGAGAGAGAGAGATTTATCTCTATCTAAAGATTTTTTATTAAAAGGGCTTTTGATGAGGACCAATAAATGATGGAACTAGAGGGTAGCCCACAATCATACCTAGTGAACAACACATATGGCACCAAGAGCAAAGGCTTACCACCCAAAGAAAACATCACTAGCTCTATAATACTCACCCAAGACAAGCGATAGGCCATGAAAACCTACATACCTAGCCTATAGTAGACCAACCAAGAAACTAAGGAAAAATAAAAAAGGACTCCATATACACATGTCGAGCAAGGGTCAAAGAAGGAACACGACCCAATGAAAGGGTGATGGATATGCAAATTGTAAATACACCTTTAAACTTTCAATTCAACAAGTACTCTCTTATGTAATCCAAAAGATAAAGTAATTTACAAATTCTTTTTATGAATGCCTCTCATGCTTCTCCATATTTCCCACCTCAAGAGATTTTTGTTGAGTTGTAGGATGCTACAAAACAAAACATTACACTACAAAACAAAGCTTTTCAAGAAATACCTATTTTTAATAAACAAAGTTGCAGCATGTATAAGTAGTTGGATGCTACAATAAAACTATTGATGCTGCTCCAAATACATACATAAGACAAGATGACACAAGATAATAAGGCCACCTTGTCTGAAAGAAAAAGTGGGCAACTCTAACTTAAGGTCTAAGCATTTTTGTCAAACCTTGAAACTTTGCCAACCACTCTAGGACCTACTAAGAGAAATAGTAAGGGTATTTAATGCCTAGGGCACCAACTCCCTTTAGAAAGAATACCTATCAAATTCTTGAGTATGAGATGAATTCAACAATATGCCATGAGTAGAAGTTAGTCAAATTAGCATGGTTTTGTTCTATACTAAAAGAGCTTCAAATATGTCTTTACACCTAGAAATTTAGGTTACACATGGAAAAAGTTACTTTGATTTGAAAGGAGATGTGTTTTCATATTTTAGTGTATTTTTTATTTTACCCCCCCCATCCAAAAGACCCCCCCCCTACGGCCTCACATATTATGAAAAATATGTAAAAATCTTAAAATCTTGCGTATTTTTCAAGGTATATATCTTATATTTTGTGGGAGGGGGGACATTATATTTTCATATTTTTCCCTTGCATATTTGAATTATACATGCATATTCTATATGGACCTTGTCCCTCCATACCTTGGATTTTGGATGAGGGTAGTAATATAATACATATTGAGTTGGTGTCCCAATATTTGATGTTCAGCCACCACGACGGACTCTCCTAGATGATACAAACTCGACAAAATGACTAGATGATCCTTATGATGATCTCGCGAATTCCACATTGAACACAAATAGAACCCCACACATAGCCATGAAAGCCTAATGTAGCACATAGAAATTGAACACCCACCTAGCAGGAATGTAACCATGCAATTGTGAAAGTAGAACTTAGAGAAAGAAGAATGCACAAAGGAGGGTATTGCAATACAAAACTGTGAAAGTAGAACATAGAGAGAGCAAGAAGAAAGAAATAGGAGGGTATTGCAATACAGAAGGATAACTAATAATAGGACAAACATAAGTTCACGAGAGAATGTTATGTATTGAAGAGATTGGTGTGTCTAAGATATACATAGTTCACAGTTATTTAGTTGGGCATGAGCACGAAACATGTGTGCCTGATTGAGGCCTGATTATTATATTTGATGTACTGATCTATCAATGAATTAGCTAACTAGATGAATTCAATAAGTTTAATAGCCTAGAATAAGATATATCCTGCCATGCAATGCTACGTGAAACAAGATGATTCTTATAATGCACAGAGAAACACCCGTAGGTCACTCTAACGACAATGCTTTGGAGGGCACCACACAAGCGGACATACATGAATGCAATAGCACAAGCACAGCCTTTGGTTTGCTCAACTCAAAAAATTTAAAATACAAACATTCAGATACTTAGTAGAGAACTTTAATGCAAAAATATGACCTCAACCACTCTCACAATGGATGGAAATTTGAAATAGAAAAAAAGGGACTATCGAGCTAGTCGATGGGCTGACTAGAAGCATCACAAATATTGCCATATATACAAATCTATACCAAAAGGAGCTATCTACATGGATCCAATGCAAAGAACAAAAATGAGTCTTGGTAACACGACATTCTACTATGATAGGCTCAAGAAACACAAGAACAAGAGATTCTCTATATTAAAGAGAAATCACACTAAAATGCACCATGCAGGAATTTTGCCAACATTGGAGAGGAGCACGTGGGAGGACAATCATTCCAAGAAGTGAATCTTGCAAGCTTTCCCAACATATAGTTTAGAAGAAACACCCATAAAGGGCTTAAAAGCAAAATGGAAGCATACATGACGATCACATACCTGGCCTACGATCACGTATCAGATGAGAGAATGCCCCAAGAGTAGCAGCCTTCAAATCTCACAACTAAATGAATAAAGTCACACCAACCACTCGAGCACAAGAACAAGAATGACACTATCCTTGTCAAAGTTAAGAATGACTACTTTATAGGGAGTCAAGACACAATAGGTTGCGTAATGGTATGCTCTAAGGTGACAAAATATTAGCACATGCTGGAGAGATGAGGGAACTTCCAAGATGCATGGAAGCGAGGGATACGGAATATCAAAACATGCTTAAAACTAATCTCAAAGATTTCATGCATGACAAGCCTTCAAATCCCTTCTTGACTTCCATCCATCTAAACACGTCAATTTCCCTTTCTTGTTATTTTCCTTGTCTAGAAACCCCTACTATTTCCATAGAATCATGGATTAGAAACTTTTGGATCAAGAATGTTTTGACAGTTACAAATATCACATTGTTAGGAAAATGATGCTAATTTTGTTTTTTATAATTAAAAAGGGTAAGTAGAGCTATTTGTCATGGGATTTGGGTGATCAAAAGCCAATCACTAGACTTAGAGCACTAATGGGGCTCAATCTCAGGGTGTGCACTACTTAGAAACACCTACGTATCACTTGCGCTCAAGTGGTTTTTTAATCACCCCTCAACTAAAAATTTCCCCCCAATAAAAACACCCCTCTTTACTTATGAATTAAGTGATTTTTTTCTAATGTTGAATTAAAAAACCCCTCCTATTGTAAACCTATTAAAATTTTCCAAAAAGTTAAATTAAAATTCCCCTCCCTTTGAATGCATGTGGTACACTAAAATTTTATGAGGTGAATCCACCAAGGGCTCGATGGGACCACTTTTGAGGCTAGGTTACATTGGACAATATGTTACATTGAGGCTAGGTTAGTTTTCAATGGTTTTATCTTTTTTTCTTAATGCATTCTTTACCATGCACAATAGGTTGTTTTGCAAGTTGAATTAACATTTGGATTTTGTAAATGCAGATATTATATTGGATTTACAAACTTCTACACAAATTTTTTTGAAATGGAGGGTTCTGGTAGTAGTAAGCATAAGCATGCATTAATAGTGAAACAATGCAAGCAAGTCAACTAGGCACTTAGACAAAAAATTCTAGAGCAAATAAATAGCTTGCATGAGAGGGAGATGGAGACCATGATAGAGAGCAGTGATAGGTTGAGTGATTTCAAGATGAAGGTCATACATGACACTAAGAGGATGCTAGAACAAGATGTCAAAACCCATGAGTTTGCCAACATTGGGAATTGGGATTTTGATGTGTTGCTTTGGGTTGAATCCCAAATCGGTGATGCTCACACACGATTTAAGCAAATTTGTGCTACCAGTTTAGGATTTTCCAATGATGTTGGTGCATCACAGATGGAATGATGGGACACATTGTGGGCTATGCATAAAAGTAAGGTCCTATGATCTAATAAGAGGAACCTAAGAATTGAATGCTGGGAAAATAATTAAGCCTTAAAGTTGGGGATGGAAGAGGAGCAAGTTGAGAAAATGTAGGAGGCACAGTAGTAGTAATGAAAGGAAGGGTTCATAGAGATGACATGCAAAAGCTATAACAACAAGCTAGCCACATAAGAAATGTTACTTTTATGATAGTTATCATTGAGAAAGCAATCCTTATAGGTGAAAAGATTGGATCTGGAACATATGGGTCTATTTATCAAGTCCATATGATAGGTTTTCCTAGTTTCTTACAACACATGTGGTATGCTTGCAAGCAATACAAGGGAAATGCTAGTGATCATGGACAAGAAGCATGAAGAGAGTGGGGTATGCAAACAAGACACCCTATTCTTGTTCCAGTTATTGTTGCTACCCTAGAGGAGCCTCTTTGGACCATCATACCATACCTCAATGGTGGGAGATTATCTCAAATTTTCCTTCAGCTACCATTTCATGAAGGGTCCTTCAGGCATTACTTTGAAGGGAGGACTAGAGAAGAGAGCACAAGTAGAAGGCAAGCTAGAGGATGCAATCAAAGGCTTAGGAGATGTGGTACAAAGAATTAACTTCTTTTGTGCCAATGTGCACCATTTGATCCACAAAGTAGCATGCTTGCATGAGGACCAATGGTAGCATCTTGCTTGATTTTACTCCAAATGGTGCATGTCGCATTGGAATCATCGATTGGGGAATGGCGTAAGATATTTTAGAGGATCATAGAAAGGCCTTTAAAAAAATAAAGAGGCTATAGGATGAGAGTGATCAAGATTGGGCACAACGGATTCTCTATCGTGATCAAGACCATGCCCAAAAATATTGGCTTGCACCAGAGTTATAGGTTCTTACAGCACAAGGGAGATATAGTCCACAATCCTACATCTTTTCCCTTGGTTGGAGTATCACCAAAATGGTGAGGTTTTTCTTTGATGCCAGTGATTATTTCACTCTTGGTCTTCACATGCCTAGTAGTGCACTTTTGTGTGCCATTTTGACACACATCGGTCATCAAATGATGGCCAAAAACCCATAAGAGAGACTTAAAATTGGCAATACAATGCATCAAATCAAGTTTTTTGGTTGTGATGGAGCATTTTCTATGTGCCCCATTGAAGATATTAAGCCTTGTGAAGGAGTAAATTGTAATACAAGGCAAATTATTTTAAACCATGTTGTCTTGCAATGTTATAATAAAATCACATTTCGAATCTCGTTATTTTGAATCACTTTATTTTGATATCTCAATGAGATATAAAAGCATATATTTTGATGTCTAAAAATCATTTTTTGCACTTTCCACCTCTATCCCTTAAGATATAAATTGTGGACTTGTTGGTTACATTTTGCACTCATTATTGAGGTATAAAATTCTAAATTTTGTTTTGCATGATATAATTTGGGATCAATGCTTGAGTAATCAGTTTTCAACCATTCAATGATGGTCCAAAAGATCATACTTCAAAATAATGGTGCATATGCACTATCAATTTATAGTTCTCATCTACTACTCTGTTAAAGAACATTAAATATGAGCTAATGCTACTTTTATATACCTCCTTGTACCCTTTTGATCTTTGCATTCTACAAGTGACCCTAAATACTTGCGGTAATTGTGAAATTCATTATGATTTTTATTACAGTTAACTCTCTGTTCGTCAGTTATGTTAGAAGGTTAATATATTTTGTAATTTCTCTCAATACTTGAATTGCTTATACATGTCTTTTCCAAATGTCCTTTCTTGGCAATATGAAAGAAGAGAAAAGAAAAGATTGGCTCAAAGTCATTAGGCAACGTCTTTTTATAGGGATAAGCAAGATGAGAGAGTGATCTACAGTGAAGTCATAGCAAACAAAATGGAAAAAATGCATCTCTCAAGTGAAATGAATGATAATAGAGTACACCACATGATCAATAGTGTTATAGATAATATTACAAAATGTCCACAAGACTTGAGAGATGAATTACCTACTAATATTGACATGGCAAACTTAGATTTATGGGATTTGAAGTGGAAACATGACAAGGCTAAAACCAAGAGGGCAAAAGGCATAGATTCACATTTCACTATTTCAAAGCAAGTGCGATATGAGCAACTAAAACATGCATGTGATCCATCTTCTGAGGCATTGTTAGCCATGGAGGGAAGTCACAAGGATTCTTCTCACAAAGCACATTAATATAGAATGTTGATTGTTCAACTATATTGTGGGCCCCCCATGAGGCCATAGAGGAGGGAAAGAATCTTGGTGTTGGATCGTTTAGAGTGTGCTTCAAACTCAATTTTAATGGAATATCTTTCTTTCCTTGAAGTATCACTTATTCAGCAAAGAGCTACAAAGGGGATGTTTCTCACACCCTTAAGTCATTTAATAATGAATACAGAATGCAAATATCACATCTAGGGACTGTCAGATGCATAGGATTTACAAAAAGATTACCTTGGATCAACATTTTTCCATACTTCAATGGAGGGATTATTGGAGATTTGATGATGTGGCTACCCTTTGAGAAAGGGACATTCAAAAAGCAAGCGTTATGTATAAAAGGAAATGGAGTCACTAGGAGAGAACTAGATCCAATACTTGGTGATGTAGAGCTTACTAGATTAAAGGAATTTGTGGAGGCTACCCCAGACAGAGCCCGGACATCATACATACAATGGTTCATGTGTTAGGAACTGTACGCCAAGTAGGTATTTTACATTGTAATCCTCACCCTTTCAATGTGATGCTCAATTTTACCAAGGATCATTGTCCACGAGTGGGCTATAATAGATAGAGATTAGATCCCAAAATCTACCTATTGGTAAATTTACGATATCTTCATGAATACATTCAGAGCTTCCAAAAGAGAATACACCAACTCAAGATTGAGTGCCATAGAGATGATCAATTGAAGTGAACAACTACATATTTCTTATATTGCAAAGGTTTCTGTAATAACAGCATATAAAGTAACCATAGAACTAGGCAAAACAAAGTCTGATCAACAACACCATATCCACATTCGGAATACTACGTGACAGATCCATGAGTCAAACAACTAACTAACTACATATGGGAGTTTCTTGCTAGCTTGCAGACACGCCCCATCAGTAAATGCACACCTAACTTCCATTAAGGTAAATAGTTCTTAAATATGTTTAGGCTACACTTGCCCACACTGGCACACCCAGTGGAATAATCAGTTTTGTGCCACAAAATTATTGAGACTCGAACCCACTCATATATCCATTGTAATGGACCTAGTACAATGGTCTACTGATACTGAACTAGTTGGAATTAATTCACGATCCACATCATAATCTTCATGCTAAACTCCCATATGCTGCTCTTCATACTGTTCTTCGACTTGATCTTCAAACTGTTCCTCATCATCCTGTAGCTCTTTGTATTGATAGTGGTCCTATCCTCCTCTTTCTTTTGTACTTCATTGAATAGATTCCCTGAATGGTGATTGAACATCAGTGTATCCGGATTTCCACCAGTCAAATCATTGACCACTTTAAAAGCTTGAAGTAGTTCTTCTAGTCATACCAACTCCTCTTGAAAGTCTTTCTTCAGCTCGACCCGATCACTACTTTGATTACTTAGCCCTGGTGCTATATCTTCAAGTACCTGCATAGACAAAAGCTTAGAAAAAAATTCTGCAAAATTAGTGTACCCTGCAGTGTTGTCGAGGTCACCTGGGACTATTGCTGAAACTGAAATAGTTATTGCTTTAATTCTTGAATCTACTTCTCTTGTTTGTGAACCTTATCCTTCAAGATATTTTTTGTATATTCCTCAGAAGCAAAAGCTTCATAAGATCTTTGAGCCAAAATAATCAACCTCTTCTTTGAATTATCCCACATGCCCTAAGATATAACTACCAACTCATTTTTAAGATTATCCACAACATCCGCTGCCACAAATACCCCATCCAACTCTATCTCTTCTGAAATGGCTTTTAGTTGCTGTTCCAAATTCTGCAATGCCTCCAGTATTGCAATGTGACCATAAGTTATTTGCAAGTCCGTATTGCATTTAGACACCTCCTCCAACACAATGAAAAATTGATCTTGCATCTCCTTTAGCCATTTAGTCACAATAGGAAGACATGCTTGCTGTTTTTCTATTTGTTGTATGAGCTTCTGTTGATCATTTTCCTTCTGCTCTTTATACACCTAAAATTTTTTTTGTAACTGTGCCAAATCTTATTTAATCTTCTACATCTCAGTGCTTTCCTGGAGCTGTTGCAACAATTTACGATTTTCTTCTTATAGATCAAAAATATCAGTGGCAGTCTGATGTTGGGATGCCTGCATCTGATTTCAAAAACTTTGTACAATTTCGATTGCATGGTTGAATTGCTCAAAATGAAATAGCAGACACCAAATTCTTACTGACGAGTGGTGTATACATTGCATCGATACTCTCCATGCTTGAGTCCTGAGACATGGCTAGTCTTTTCTTCAAATCCATCATAGCTCCCTTTCTTACCAAAATTTTGGACTTCATAATAGGTTGATCTTTACGTAGCAGCTTCTCCTTGCTCACAATAGGTGTATTCCATAAAGCTGCAGATAGTGATTTACCAGTCACCATCTCTACTGACTGCTGATTAAGTATATCTGGCTTGCACCAAATCATCAATTGTATTATTGACAAGCTCATCTGCATCACCAAAAAACTACTTTCCCTTATCCTTATTATAAGATAGAGTTTTCCCCTTTTTAGGAGTAACATGGCTGAATAAGGCTGCGCCATAAGAAGCAATCCTCAAAAATTGATTCGGAGTGTGAACCTGCTTCCTGGAAATTTCTTGCAATAGCTTGGTGCACAAAAGTGTAGCCCATGACACCTTCTCTCCTTGTTCTACTGCCGCCAAATAAGCGTAACTTTCCTTTGCCATATAGTCATTACAAACCAACAAAACCACCCGCTCCATAAACCAAGCTAATTGTTGTTTCTTGAGAGGATCTCTTACCTTGCTGATCATATAGGAATTCTTAGATGAGTATGGATTCCCAAACTCTGCCATCATCACCTCATCCAAACACTTGTCTAGCTAAATCTCTTCCTCATATTAAGGTAGATGAAAAACTGTAACTATCAACTCTGGTGTTATTCTAACTCCCAAAGCAATCTCTCCCACTGTGCACTGTAGTGTTTGAAACTGACTCAAAACTTTGGGATTATCCCACCACAGCTCCCACAGTAAGCATGCAAAGTCATACAACTTGATCTTCTTTAGCCACGCTTTATTCATCGTCAAATTGAGAAATACCTTGGATTATTGAAAAACCAGCGGACTCTCAAGTATCTGCTGCTGCTTCAACGATTCATCCGACTCCGTTTTTTAATCTTCTGAAACATCTAGCAAATCCTCCTCTAGCAGCTTCTCCTCCATTTTCACCCTCTTTCTATGTCACATAGGTGCTACTTTTGATTTTGGGGCCATTTGTTCGCTTGCCGCAGCTGACAGTAGATCAAGCTCTAGACATGACCTCAGGAATTATTCATCATTATGAATATCCACATTCACCGAGGACATCCTCCAAAAAATATTGGCTTGAACACAACTTCGAACAAAAGTAAGAGCAAACTGATTTTGGCAAGGATAAAAACAGCTAAGTCTCACACACGTCAATTCAAACTGAATAAAATTTTTATAATGATGAGATGTTACCAACCGTAATCAAACTAGACAAACCGACCATGTCGAATATTTCATCAGCCTCTCACCTTGGGCATGAAGAATCATCATTGACATGCGTGAAACATCGCCATTAGTATGGCGAGTACAACCAATGGATTTGAAACTTCAAAACTTCAAAATTGGAATCACAGTTCCACATTCGAATCTTGCCTCACTTCGAAATTTTGGACCTTTGAACCTGCAAGCAGCCACTGAACACCACTTTGCCACCATGCACTATGCCACTAAAACCTCTACTACAACCTCCACATAAAGTGTTGGAGCACGATATGGCTTTAACCAATACCCATTGACTAGTTTTAGAATCGCATTCCCATACATATCCTCCAATTTGAATGTTCCCACTCCTAAGACCTCAACAATCTTGTAGGGACCATTATATCTCAACTTCAGTTTACCAGGGCGAGGGCCTAGTTTAGAATTAAACATCAATACTAGATCCCCCTTCTGGAATACCTTAAATTTGATATTCCTATTGACCTATGCTTGTCTCCACTTCTGGATGACATCTAAAATGTATGAGCTAACAACCCGATCCTCTTCCAACTTCAGCAACTGTTGGATCCGATGATGAACCGACTCTTCTAGAGACAATCTGCATTCAGCCACTATTCGAAGACTCGGTACAATGAACTCCATTGGAACCACAACTTCACACCCATATACCAGATGCAACGGTGTCATTCCAGTAGTCACTTTGTATGTTGTCTGGAATGCCCATAATGCCGTGTAACTTCTGGTCCCAATCAGTTTTGTTCTCTAAAACTGTTCTCGTGAGGATTTTCTTAAATGTCTTATTTGAATTTTCATCCTGACCATTAGCTTGTGGATAATAAGTAGTGGACTTCTTGTGGGGGTTAAAGGTCACTGTGCCTTTACCCCAGTTATGTACAATACTCAAACACATATATAAATGAATGAAAAAGAAGATTAGGGTGGTTCTGCACCCACCAAAACTTGTGTGGCTCTCTGTTTCTCTCTCTCTCCCTCTTTCGTTCTTACTTCTGTTGAGAGCACTCTCAACTGGTATCAGAGCCCAGGTGATCTAGCTGAGCGTGCGTGAATGCTTGAAGCTCAGCAGCTCTGTGGGAGGAAGGAGAAGCTCTGTGGGAAGCTTTGTGGGTGACTTTAGTTGCATCCGAGTGTGTACAGACCTTGGAGGAAACTTTGGAAAAGTCACTAGGTATTTCAGAAATGGCTAGCCTTGGTTGAGAATCAGCCAGGTAGAACGCTTAAATGCCTACAGACTGACAATGGTGGAGAGTATCTCTCTCATGACTTTCAGCATTTCTGTGATACACATGGGATTAAGAGGGAGCTCACATCTCCTTGTACTCCAGAGCAAAATCCAGTTGCAGAAAAGATGAACCGTACCATTCAAGAAAGGTTGCAATGCATGCTTTCCAATGCAAGTCTTTCTGGTGGTTTTTGGGCTGAGGCAATGAAGACTTCAGTGCATGTGATCAATAGATCACCTAGTAAGAGTTTGGATGGTGGTATTCCTAAAGAGGCATGGAGTGGCAAGAAGCCCTCTTGCTCTCATTTGCGTATATTTGGGTGTGGTGTGAGGCATATGCACATGTGCCAAAAGAGCTTCGAAAGAAGCTAGATCCTATGTCTAGGAAATGCATCTTTTTAGGTTATGGTGAAAGTGGAGAGATGGGCTATCGTCTCTCATCTTCTTCTCATTGAAGACTACATCATGGCTACGTATAATCTTCTTTGCTTCTCATAAGTCACCCATGAGGGATGTGGAAATGAGGAGAATCACTTTCCAGGATGTGAATCCACCTACATATGTTGATAGACAGCAAGCTGTCCATGCACCAAATGTGCAAGAAATGGTACCACCAAGTACTTCCACAGGTATACAATCAAGGGTAGATGATGAATCATCTATTGCTGGAAATAATGAGCCAAATGTGGTTGATATGCAAGTGGTACAGCAAGCTGAAATTCCCTTGAGAAGATCATCTAGAGTGTCTAGACCGCCTGATAGGTTTGTTCCAGGGTTAGACTATGTGATGCTTACTGATTGTGGGGAGCCTTCTTGCTACAGAGAGGCTATGATGCATGAAGATCAACGCAAGTGGGAGTATGCTATGCAATCAGAGATGAGTTCACTTATGAAGAATAAGACTTGGGACTTGGTTTCTTTGCCACATGGAAAGAAAGCATTGCCATGTAAATGGGTCTACAAAATGAAGGTCACAGGTGATGATATGCCTAGGTATAAGGCCCGTTTGGTCGTGAAAGGGTTCAAGCAAGAGAAGGGTGTGGACTTTGATGAGAGATTCTCTCTGGTTGTGAAGATGACCACACTTAGAGCATGCTTGGACTAGTGGCATCAGAGGATATGGAGCTTATGCAAATTATGGATGTCAAGACAGCTTTCTTGCATGGGGATTTGCATGAGGAAATTTACATGGAAGGCTTTGAAGAAAAGGGCAAAGATCATTTAGTTTGCAAGCTGAAGAAGAGTCTCTATGGTCTTAAGCAAGTGCCTGGAGAATGATATCAGAAGTTTGATGCTTTCATTCGGTCCCAGGGTTTTAAAAGGAGTGAAATTGATCACTGCCTCTACACTAAAAGGGCTAAGGATAATAGCCTAATAATGAGCTAATAATCTTGGCACTATATGTGGATGATGTGCTATTGGCTAGCAAGAATACTTATGAGCTAGATGCATTAAAGGCCAAGTTGCATGAGGCCTTTGATATGAAGGATTTGGGATTTGCAGGTCATATTCTTGGTATGCGCATCACGCGTGATTGGAGTAGGAAACTCCTTTGGCTTTCACAAAAAGAGTATGTTACAAAAGTATTGCAACATTTCAATATGGAGGGGGGGAAGGCAGTGAGTACTCCATTGCCTCCATATGTGAAACTGAGTCATACAGATAGTCCCAAATCAGATGAGGAAAGGGCCATGATGGCCAAGGTTCCTTATGCATCAGCGGTTGGGAGTCTTATGTATGCTATGATAGCTACTAGACCAGACATTGCATTTGCAGTGGGAGTTGTTAGCCAGTATATGGCTAATCCAGGAAAGAGGCATTGGGAGGCAGTTAAGTGCATCATGAGGTACATGAAGGGTACCAAGGAGATGTGCATCTGCTTTGGTAAAGGAGACATGCGTGTACTTGGGTACACAGATTCAGACTATGCAGGGCATGTGGATAGTAGGAGATCCACTTCTGGTTATGTGTTCACCTTTGTAGGTGGTGCAGTGTCATGGATGTCTCGCGCACAGAAGTGTGTTGCTTTGTCTACCACAGGGGTTGAGTATGTTACAGCCACAAAGGGTTGCAAGGAGGCTATATGGCTTGATCGGCGAGTGGGAGATTTGGGGATTCATACAGGTGTACCGACATTGCATAGTGATTCCATGAGTGCTATTCAACTAGCACGGAATCCGGTCTTTCATGCAAAGACCAAACACATTGAGGTCAGGTACCATTTCATTAGGGAGGTACTTGAGGACAAGCGCATAGAGCTTATCAAGGTTCATACAGATGATAACCTTGTAGATATGATGACAAAGAGTCTACCTAGTCAGCGGTTTGAGTATTGTCATGTATTGATGGGCATTGGATAGTATGCTCACTAGTTGTTCTCCCTTAAAGGCACATTGTCCTTTAAGTGGGAGGTTGTGGGGGTTAAAGGTCACTGTGCCTTTACCCCGGTTATGTACAATACTCAAACACATATATAAATGAATGAAAAAGAAGATTGGTGGTTCTGCACCCACCAAAACTTGTGTGGCTCTCTATTTCTCTGTCTCTCCCTCTTCCATTCTTACTTCTGTTGAGAGCACTCTCACTTCTTATGCACAATCATATGTAAACTTGTTATCCTTTTCATTACTTTGTTCAGAAAATGAACTCCCTGATCCGAAACTATCTCAATTGGACACCCAAATCTAGTCATGATATTATAATATAAAAACTTAGCTATTCTTACAATTGTATTATCCCTCAATGCAATTGCTTCCACCCACTTTGTATAGTAATCTGTAGCCACCAGAATATAGTTGTTCCCAGTACACTTGGCAGGTGGTTTGATAGGACCCATAAAGTCAAGCCCCCATTTTTGGAATGAACCTAGAGGTAGCACGGGTTGGTGTGCACATCAGTTCTCCATCAGTTGGTCTTCCATCTCACTGACATGGTAAACAAGTCTTGGCAAATTCATGAGCATCCTTCAAGACTGTGGGCCACCATAAACTGGCCTAAAGTATCTTTTTGCCAGTGATGTCCCCTGAATAGTGCCCTCTCAAACTTCTAGCATGTGCTTCCATCAACACAGCTTTTCTCTCATAATCGAGGACACACCTCTAGATCACTGCCTCTCCTATACAACACCCCAGCAATGACCAAAAATGGTTTACTCTGTAGTATAAAATTCTTCCTCTGATCCTAGGATAATGATTGAGGTACCACCCCATCTATCAGAAACAACAACATCCAATCATACCAATTGTGTCCTTCCTCTGTACTGACTGGAAATAAATGAGCATTAGGTAGATCATCTTGTACCCCCATAGGTTCTTCACCACTTAGCAATCTGCTTAAATAATATGCAACAACATGCTATTTTCCTAGTGTATGCACAATGTCATAATCATATTCTTGAAGCAAAAGTATCCACCTAGCTAGTCGGCTAGACAATTGTGGTTTATTCACCAAATAAATAAGTGTCTGGTGATCCACATCTAGTACCACTTTATTTCCCAACAAATAATGTCAAAATTTTTGGAGAGCATACACCATCCCCAATGCTTCCCTCTGAGTCACACTATAATTTTGTTCTGCTTTTGTCAATCTCCTGCTTGCATAGTATATAAGTTGAAACCAACCTTAAACAAATTATTGCATCAACACTGCTCCAATAGCCACATCTGAAGCATCCACAAAAATATGAATAGCAACTTCTAGCTAGGTGGTTTGAGGATAGGGGCTACCACTAACATTTTCTTTAATAGAATGAAAGCCTTCTGTTGTGGTTCTTCCCATGTAAACAATTCCCCCTTCTTGGTAAGCTTTGTCAGAGGTACACAAACATGAGATAGGTATCGTAAAAATCTACTATGCCACTTAATTTGCCCAACAAAGCGTGATAACTACTTGAAGGTTCTAGGTGTAGGGGCGTTCTGAATGACTTTCACTTTTCATGGATCTATGGTCATCCCTTCTTCGAAAATTATATGTCCCAACAAGACACCACTTTTTACTACAAATGCACATTTCTCTGGGTTTAAACTTAGTCGTGCAATTCTACATCTCTCCAAACATAGTCTCAGATGCTGAAATTGCTCATTCTTTTTTTCGAACACTAAAAAATCATCCAGAAAAACTCTGATGAAAGTAGTCAAGTAACGAGCAAAGACTTCCTGGATCCATTTCTAAAATGTGGGAGGTGCATTCTTAAGACCAAAAGTCATAATATTACTAGCAAAAACTCCCCACTCTATGATGAAAGCTGTCTTCTCTCTATCCTCCAGAGCCATCTGTTAGATATCAATGCTCCACTCTCATGTAACTATGCGGGAACCAGCTAACTCTACTTGTAAGCCCCCCATATGAGGATAAGGCATTTGAGTAGCTCAGTTATCCGATAGGTCCTGGTTTGGTGGACACCAGATGGGGGCCATGTGTGGCCTGATTGCTGGACGGAGTTGGCACACTGCCAACTAGGCTACATGCAAGTGCAGGAAGGCATCCCATGACTGACCGCATTGAGGGTAGATAGAGCATTTCCCAGGGCAGCTCACTTTCGGGTTGCGGGGCCCATTTGGAGTCCCAGATGATCTCGGATTACTGTGGGTCGAACAGTGACCATAGGTTAGTTGCTCTATTTTGTGCATCGGTTCTATCATGTGGTCGGTGGCCTATTTCGGGACTGACCCCTAGTCGACCGTTTTGGGTGGACTGGGTCGGTCACCCAATTGAGCCCAACCGACTATGGCTGGTGGCTATATAAGAGCAAGCCTGTGAAGCCCATTTCATCACTGGCTACAACAACCCTGATTCCTTAACATCGAGCCTCTGTCCTCTACTGTTTCTAGCTTGCCATCGAAGCTTCTCTCATAGGAGCGCATGATTGGGAGGCAGCGCCATCTATTGTATCAGTTCTACAGTAATCACATTTTTGATTCTCCATACTATCTAGTTTTCTCTCTTGCATACGAGATCCTATTATTTGTTGAGCACAGATGTTGTATTATTTTCTTACATGCTATCAGAGCCTGGACTCTAGCAAGAAGATTTGGTAGTGTGTTTTTGTTTGCGAGCAGATTGTGAGAGATGGCCCAGCCCGCAAGACTACGAATCCCACCGTTCGGCAAAAGTGGAAAGTTGGACGGTTCTAACTATCCACTCTAGAAGTTCAAGATGAAGACCATCCTAAGCGCATATGAGCTTTGGGACACTACTATTGGGGTGGATGTGAGGCCAGTTGCAAGACCGGATCTAGCCAATGCAGGACAATAGATAGTACCAATTGCGGATGAGATTCTCGCATGGACAAGAAGAAATGTAGATGCAATGTGAAGTTTGGCAAGAGCCGAAATAGATCTTCATTTCACAGCTGAAGTATGTTGGGGAGATACTGAAGGCATTTGGCATGGTTGACTGGAAGACAGTTGGTACCCCTATGGAGGTTGACGTGAAGCTCTCAAACAAGGATTCATCACCACTGGTGGATGAAGCGAAGTACAGAAGGCTTGTGGGCAATTTGATTTACTTGTGCAACACAGGGCCTGACATCAGCTTTGCGACTAGTGTACTAATCAGGTTTTCCAATCAGCCCCGGGAGAACCATTGGAGGACAGGGATGCGGGTGCTAAAATACATCAAAGGCACACTTGATTATGGCATCACCTATACCAAGGGCAACATCTTGACCGAATTCTGTGACTCGGATTGGGCAAGAGACGAGGACAACAGGAGATCAGTGACAAGTTACTATTTCTCACTTAGATCTGGAGCTGTGTCATGGGTCAGCAAGAAGTAACCCACAGTTGCACTTTCTTCTACCGAGGCTGAGTACAAATCAGCATGCTTTGCTTCTTGCGAGGTAGTGTGGTTGAGGAGGATTCTAGAGAACATGCAAGCAATGAACTCTACACCCAAGCACACCATGCTCCATTCCTACCTTCAAAACAACATGTATGACAAGATAGCAGGTGGTTGTGCCACTGCTATAGCAGTTTACATGTGAGGAGGCAACCACCCCTTATAATTCGGATTGTACAAGCAATTGGCACTATTATGATTCTGTTTGAGGCAAACTCACATGGAGCTTTCTCAGATGAACCGGCTTCTGATAGCCTCATACTTTTCAAATGCTTTTTTATCTTTTTCTCCAGCTTGTCATCCCCTGAGGAAGCTTTTGCCTTTTTCTTTGACTTGGAGCTCCCCTTAGACTTTCCCTTCTTGGATTCTTTTTTCTTTTTTCTCTTGGACTTCATGTCCTCATCATCCGAATCATTTTTCTCAGACTAGGATTTCGTATCATCATCCTCACTCTCAATTTCAAAGTCTTCATCCAAATCTGTGTCTGAATCTGAATCCTCTGCCTCCTTCTTTTTCCCCTTCTTTGATTTGTTTTTGGTCATATCAAATCTCCGTTCTGCACATTGTGCCACTGCGACCATGTTGTTGAAGTCGTTGGCTCCTACAAAACGTGTCCCTTCTCACCACAGCACTTCTCAATTCCTTTTTTAACTCTTTGAAGAAGTAATACCCCAAATCGGTCTCTGTGCGGTGGCTAGCCTTTGGTTCAGATTTTGAAACTTCTAGGCATCAAGTTTCTTGAGGATTGCTTTTGGTATTTTCTCTTGTCAAAATCTTGATAGAAAACCTTGTTTAAGAGCATCATAGTCCAGAAAGTGATTCATACCATATTGAATGAGCCAACTCATGGCCCTAACTACCAAGGTTGCTGCCAATTGTTCCTTCTTGACCGCATCACCAAGCTGACCTTCGAAACCACTTGCTACCCATTGGGTCTCAAATTACCCAATGTGACTATCAGGGTATTCCTTTGTCTTACCACTGAATTTAGCAGAGTAGGCTCTGAGGTTCTGCATATTGACTACTGGAATAATTGGAACTATTGGTTTTGCTCTCCTTGGGCAAGGTTTGCTTGAGAGTGGATCAAACAATTGCCTTTGCACTCGTACATACAACCCAACTACTGCATGGTATCCAAGAGTTACCCGAATGAAGGTTTTTGATAGAGACCATGTGAGATTTTATGCATTAACTACATCTTGGTATTCTGAACTTCCTCCCAAACTCATGGAGGGATCCTCACCAAATGATGTGTTCGCAGGAACCCAGTCTTCATCTTCCAAACTCAGAACGGTTTCCTCCAATTCTAACTGGATTACGGATGGTTCTCCTACCTCTCCCTGTGTTCCAACCATCTCACCAAATCCTTCCTCATTTGCATCAAGACGACCCTTTGTTGGGGCCCTTGTGAAGTAGAGATGATTGATATGCCAAGGAGATGACTCTATTTCCTCCGTGTCTGACATCCACTACCACTTCCTCCATGAACATTCTGTAAGATTGCTCGACTCTTTCTCCCTTTGGTCTTAAGGTTAAATTATCTGCGCCCACCTCAATACTACTCCCTGATTCCCTGACCAAAAATTCTCGCCTCTTCTGTTGCAAATCTCAGATTAATTCCCACACATTGTTGATAATCGCCTGAAGTGCTTCACGATTCCCACCGCTCACATTGTTGGAGTTTCCTTAACAACTAGAGAGCACGGTAGAGAATATTGATTTCTCCCTACAAGTGTTGAAGGTTCTCATTCCAACGACTAGACTCTGCATGTGCTTTTTCTACCATATGTGCTCTGCTTTCACAGCATTTGCACGAAGGAGCCATATGCTCTATCTTCTCATGCTTGCAATTGAATAATGGCTAATTGCTTTGCAGCATCGAATTGCTTGTAGGCGCAAATTGTGTTGACTTAATCTCTTTGATCACCAATTGTTTCAAGATTCGATTAAGTCGTTCTAATTGTCCATCTCCTTGGGGGTAGAGCCCCTCCGACTTCGTCATGTTGTCTATCTACTTCGTCTTTCAACTCCTTTGCCACATTCGGTCAAAATGCCCAATTTATTTGCAAGATTGCCAATGTAACATGTAGAGATTAGATCCCAAAATCTACCTATTAGTAAATATATGATATCTTTATGAATACACCAACTCAAGATTGAGTGCCATAGAGATGATCAATTGAAGTGAACTACATATTTCTTATATTGCAAGGGTTTCTGTAATAACAGCATATAAAGTAAGCATAAAACTAGGCAAAACAGAGTCTGATCAGCAACACCATATCCGCATTCAAAATACTACGTGACAGATCCATGATTCAAAAAACTAACTAACTACATATGGTAGTTGCTTGCTAACTTGCAAACGCAGCAGTTGCACACCTAACTTCCATTAAGGTAAATAGTTCTTAAATATGTTTAGGCTACACTCGCCCACATGGGCATTATTGATTGGGGACTATTGCTTTGGTCTGGTGAATCAAGAGAAGTTGTCAATTTTTTAAAGCAAACTCAAGATATAGATTATGCGACTTATAATATTAAGAAGGGTGTGGCAATAAGACATAATAGACTTCATCCTTGGCAAGCTCCAAAAATAATAGACCCTAAGAACAACAATAGTAACGGATCATATGTCTATGCCATGGGATATATTATTAAAGATATTATAACTTTCTATAAGGAATGTAAGCAATACTATTTCAATAACATGGGATATATGATTAAAGAGCTTATAGCTTTCTATAAGGAATGTAACCAATACTATTTCAAGGAGTATTACACAAAATAATTGGCATGGAGTGGCAAGTTGTGACATGTTAATTTCCATGTGACAAACTATATGTTTGTAGAAAAAAAAATAGAATGACATTGGCCGAGATGAATAGTTGTCTGGCAAGATGTAACACCCATGCTTGTTTGCATCCTACAGTTGAGCAGTTTTTTTAATCCAATGTGATTATGAAGCTAATATTTGGATGATTGTGTTTATTAACTTTTGAATGTTATTTCTTTCTTGAAATTTTAATACTAGTATGTGGCTTTATACTATTTGAATTTAATAAAGTGCTATAAAATATATTTTCAATTTGTCCAAACAATAGATATTTTGTGTGTTAGAATTATTAATTGATTTGAGTAGAGTTTCTATATTTTTATAGTTAAAATAAAAGCCACAAAGGTATGCACATAGCTTGCATTTATAATGATTAAATTCAAACTCACATATCTTGCATAGAATTGGTGGTCTAAATTTTTTAAGTCATGCACTTAGAGGTTGATGAGAGGTTCTAATTGAGGTTTTATTTCTATTTTGAAGTAGACTCGCTCTCTTATCATGGCATCCTTTTTTAGGACTCAAGTGGTTGAAAATGATAGCAAGGAGGAGTTAGGTCTTGTTAGGGTGACAAGAGATAAAACTCATCCGACATTCTCTAATGTTCATGAACAACTTGAAGGTGATGAGCTTCTCTTGGGATCATTTGAATTTGTTGAGGAATAACCAAACGGCAAGAGGAATGATGAATATTCAATGACCTGGTTCACATAAAGTGGAGTTCATGTAGCATGGAGGAAGTTCTTACTCAACCTTGAATAGTGAAGGATTGAAGTTCAAGTGAACATGTCTTCAAATATCTATAGTAAATTACCAAGCTCTAATATTCTTGAACTTTGGCAATGGGATTGTGATAGAATTAGATCAAAGCTGAGGGAAATGGTAGTGTTAGGGGATGATAAGTTTGAGTTGCATTCTAAGGACTTCAATGGTGTATGTGATGTATAGATTTGGTGTCATGAGTGTAAGGAGCTTTATGTAAATGCTTGATCGAAGGCAAGCATGTAGCTTACAATTGCTTTTCTAACTTCATGAGATTTCACATCTTAGAGAGTTAAAATCATGAACTTAAGTATATGATTTTTTGAGGGCTATAGAAAGAAGATATGAGCAAATTAGTGCATGAACCAACAAGGGATGACAAAAGAGAGATAGAGGATGCAATGGAGAAGTTGCATTATTTTATGATGGCAAATGAAGGTATCTTTTGTTCCTTTAATGCTCAAGTATTATTTTTCATGTTCTTACACTAAGTCTCTTACTCATCTCATATTGTATTAATAGGTTGGGATTTTGAGGTGATTGAGTCTACATTACATGATTTTAAGGACAAAATCTTGGTGAAGTTTTGATGCAAATATGATGACGCATGGCTACATTTGTGTCCTCCAAGATCAGATTTGTACATAGTACTTAGTGAGCACACAAAGCCAAACTCTCACATCAAGTCACTCATGGGAAAAGAAGAAAGTTTAAAGGTAGCAGTCACAGGCTTGTGAGGGTGTCCCCAAAAGGATAAGGATCATGATCCAAAGAAAAGATCTCTTAACAACTTTTTGGTTTCAACAAAAGCAAGAAGCCCAAGTATGAGTGCTCTATCTCCTAATTCAAGTAATACTATAGAGAATGAAAGCTCTTTTGTAAAATTTAGTTTGTTGTTTTGGGGTCTTTGGAGCCATGAAATCAAAGTAGGTAACAAGTACATTAAGGTAAAGCCTTTCTTAGATGATCAATGTGGTGGAAAGCATTGGTTTATAGAGCATCATGTTAAGGTGACATTACATGATGGAGGTAATGAAATTTATGTGGATGGATTTGCCTGTCACATAAGTGGCAACCAGGGGTGCCACTATGTCAAAACCCCATATAACCTGTGCAATGAAGGGGTTTAAAAAAAACCCCCTATGTATAGATTTTGATAACTTATATACACCCCTTCTGTAAATAATGCGATGATTAAAGAATCCCTTATGCCTAGGGCACCAACTCTTAAAAACTTATATATTTTTCAAGGTATATGCCTTATATTTTGTGGGAGGAGGGACATGAGATTTTCTTATTTTACCCTTGCATATTTGAAATCTTTTTAAGAAATCCATCAGGGTTTTTTTAAAACATTTTTTTTAAATCATTTAAATCGTATTTAATTCCATAAATCCCGAATTAATTCTTAAAAAAATTATTTCTTATCATGTCAAAGAAAACTTGAAAACCTACTACCTTCCGCAAGGGACTTTACAAATCCCTTACAGAATATGATCTAACCTCTAAACTCCTCTATGGAACTTCAAATCCCTCATGGGACATGGATCAAATCTCATAAGGGACCCAAAAACTCCTATGTGGGACTTCAAATTCCATGAGGGGCCTCGAACTCCTATATGTAACGTTAAATCCCTTGTAGGATATGAATCAAATCTCATAAGAGACTTTGAAATTCCTATGTGGGACTTGAAATCTCATAAGGGACCCAAGAACTCCTATGTGGGACTTCTAATTCCATAAGGAATCTCCAAACTCCTATATGGGACTTTACATATCCCATTAAAAAATGCAAATATTCCGTGTGGGATATTGATTTGCTCCCATAGTGGACTTCTAAACTTGTATGTGGAACTTTAAATGATGTTTAGGACTTCAAACATTCCATGTGGGATATTGATCCATTCTTATATGGGGGTACCAAACTCATACAACCCTTTAAATAACAAGATTTCAAATCTCTTTAAATAATGCTTTTGGAAACTCAAATAATCTATGTGGGATACTTATTTGCTCCCAAATTGGGCTTCTAAAGTTCATGTATGCCTGACTTTAAATTGATGTTTAAGACTTCAAAGATTCCATGTGGGATATTGATCCACTCCTCTATGGGAGTACCAAAGTGATATGTGGTACTTTAAATGTCATGTTCAACAAGGCTTAAAATATTCATGCAAGATTTTGATTCAATCCATGAAGGGCTATTGGCTAAAATCTTCAAATATTCATAGGGGATATTGATTCAAATGTTATGCTTAAGAGTTCATATTTCATGTTTTAGACGGGATATTGATTTAAATGTCATGTATGATGTTTAAGATATCATATACGGAGGCATCAAATTTCATGTTCAAGACTTCAAATTCATGTTTAAGACTTTAAGTGTTCACATGGTATAGTGATTTAATCCAACAAGGGCTATTGGTTTATTTTCATAAGGGAGTTCTAACTACCATGCAAGAGAAGACACAAAAATGAGGAAATCCCATGATCAAACTTCAACTCCCATGAGGGAGCTTGAAGTCCCATATGGAGGCTAGAAATGCCTAAAAAACGATATGGATAGGATATATTATTTAGAGATTTTTTTTAATGGGGAGGTTTATTTCCATAAGGGAGTTCTAAGTATTGTGCAAGAGATAACACAAAAAGGATTAAGTCCCATGAGGGAACTTAAAGTTCCATATGGAAGATAGAAATGACTAGAAAGGGATATGGATAGAAAATATTATTTAGAGATTTTTTGTATTGGGAGGGCTTAGTATTTTATTTTTTCCCCCTTTCAAATGTTTTCAATGCTTGCAAGATTGTAAAGAACTTATACAAATTATATCACCAAGTCAAAGAGCTAAAAAGTCTAAGTACATGATGAGGAGCTTGTGAATTCATTCAATATTTTAAATAAATCATTCTAGTTGGTTAACCATGATAGTTGTATTTTTTCTTAATTATTTTATGAGGGATTTGTTCTTATCAAAATCCCATCATTAATATCATGTATTAACATGTAGCAATGCTTGGATACTAGAAACCTATATTCCAATTTCTCATTATAGGATATCCAAGTGTTATGAGATTAAGTTTCCTATGATCACGTCCCTTCTTCTAAATCTAATAGGTATCTTTTCCCTTCTCACTTTTCATTAGTTTTGTGATTTTTGTTGGTTGAAATAATATTTATAAGCTCCTCAATTTGGCCTTGTAGTTTTTGTTGGCTCAAAAAGTCTAGGACTAGATTTAAACCAAGAAAGACATATAGGACCCTCTCCAAAATCACAACCTAAAGGCTAATGCCAATCCACTTAAAACTTTTGCTACAGTTGTCATTTAACACCCTTGATTATTGTGCCCTTCTCTATTATTATTCATCTATCACCTATGTTCTTCACCATCATAAGTCTCCCACTACTACAAAGTTGTCATCTTGGAATAATACTTTTGCCATGGGTTAATAATTTGTTGTTTTTCAACTCATTACATCTTTCCAAAACCTTAGCAAATCTAGGCAACTTGATTGCACATACAAAGGAGTTTAACCTAGACTAGAGCCAAGCTAAATTTGGGATTATTGAGAGAAAATTCAAGAAACTTCTCAAAGAGGCACACCCATCCGATAAGTACTTGGTCAGATAACACACCTAAGGGCGTGTTTTTTGCGGATGTGCATATCACTCGGGAAAAAATGGTATATAATGCGTGATCGACCATGCAAAGCATATCCGATGGTGACAATACTTTGCACACACCTCAATGTAGCTGAAACGGACTTGTGTACAAAGTGGAGCCCCCATCCAATAAGTACTTGTTTTAATAACACACCTAGGACCGTGTTTTTTCATGGTTATGCATGACACTAAGGCAAAAACAGTGTTTAATGCTTGTTCGACAATGCAAAGCATATTTGATGGGCACAATACTTTGCACACACCTTCAACTAGGTGGAATCGACTTACATGCAAAGTGGCGTGCCCATCCCATAAGTACTTAGTCGAATAACACATCTAGGACCGCGTTTTTTGACGATTGTGCATGACACTAAGGCCAAAACAGTGTTTAATGCTTGTTTGACAATGCAAAGCATATCCGATGGGCACAACACTTTTTGTACGCCTCAACCTAGGTGGTATTGAAGTTTTGTCAATGAGGCACACCCATCCGATAAGTACTTGGTCAGATAACACACCTAATGGCGTGTTTTTTTGTGGATGTCCATATCACTAGGGAAAAAATGGTGTATAATGCGTGATCGACCATGCAAAGCATATCCGCCGATGGTGACAATACTTTGCACGCACCTCAACTTAGTTGAAACGGACTTGCGTGCAAAGTGGAGCCCCCATCCGATAAGTACTTATTTGAATAATATACCTACGGCCGTGTTTTTTTACGGTTGTACATGACACCAAGGCCAAAAACGGTGTATAATGCCTGATCGACCATGCAAATCATATCTGATGGTGACAATAATTTGCACCCACCTCAACATAGTTGAAACGGACTTGCGTGCAAAGTGGAGCCCCCATCTGATAAGTACTTGTTTGAATAACACACTTAGGACCGTGTTTTTTCATGGTTGTGCATGACACTAAGGCAAAAACGGTGTTTTAGGCTTGATCAACAATGCAAAGCATATCCGATGGGCAAAATACTTTGCACACACCTTAAACTAGGTGGAATTGACTTACATGCAAAGTGGCATGCCCATCCCATAAGTGCTTGATTGGATAACATACCTAGCAACGTGTTTTTTTACGGATGTGCATGACACTAGAGCAAAAATAGTATTTAATGCTCGATCGACCATGCAAAGGATATCCGATGGGCACAACACTTTTCTTATGCCTCAACCTAGGTGGTATTGAAATTTCCTCAAAGAGGCACACCCATCTGATAAGTACTCGGTCAGATAACACACCTAAGGGCGTGTTTTTTTGCGGATGTGCATATCACTAGGGAAAAAATGGTGTATAATGCGCGATTGACCATGTAAAGCATATCCGATGGTGAAAATACTTTGCACGCACCTCAACGTAGTTGAAACTGACTTGTGTGCAATGTGGAGCCCCCATCCGATAAGTACTTATTTGAATAACACACCTACGGCCATGTTTTTATATGGTTGTGCATGACACTAAGGCAAAAACGGTGTTTTATGCTTGATCGACAATGCAAAGCATATCCGATGGGCACAATACTTTGCACACACCTTCAACTACATGGAATTGACTTATATGCAAAGTGGCACGCTCATCCCATAAGTGCTTGATCGGATAACATACCTAGCAGCATGTCTTTTACGGATGTGCATGACACTAGAGCAAAAATAGTATTTAATGCTCGATCGACCATGCAAAGGATATCCGATGGGCACAAAACTTTTCATACACCTCAACCTAGGTGGTATTGAAATGTTCTCGAAGAGGCACACCCATCCGATAAGTACTTGGTCAGATAACACACCTAAGGGCATTTTTTTTTGCGGATGTGCATACCACTAGGGAAAAAATGGTGGTATAATGTGTGATTGACCATGCGAATCATATCTGATGGTGACAATACTTTTCACACACCTCAACGTAGTTGAAATGGACTTGCGTGCAAAGTGGAGTCCCCATCCGATAAGTACTTGTTTGAATAACACACTTAGGACCGTGTTTTTTCATGGTTGTGCATGACACTAAGGCAAAAACGGTGTTTTATGCTTGATCAACAATGCAAAGCATATCAGATGGGCACAATACTTTGCACACACCTTCAAATAGGTGGAATCAACTTACATGCCAAGTGGCACACCCATCCCATAAGTGCTTGATCAGATAACATACCTAGCAGCGTGTTTTTTTACGGATGTGCATGACACTATAGCAAAAATAGTATTTAATGCTGGATCGACCATGCAAAGGATATCCGATGGGCACAAAACTTTTTGTACGCCTCAACCTAGGTGGTATTGAAATGTTCTCAAAGGGGCACACCCATCCGATAAGTACTTGGTCAGATAACACACCTAAAGACGTGTTTTTGCATACCACTAGGGAAAAAATGGTGTATAATGCATGATTGACCATGCGAATCATATCTGATGGTGACAATACTTTGCATACACCTCAACGTAGTTGAAATGGACTTGCGTGCAAAGTGGAGTCACCATCCGATAAGTACTTGTTTGAATAACACACTTAGGACCGTGTTTTTTCATGGTTGTGCATGACACTAAGGCAAAAACAGTGTTTTATGCTTGATCGACAATGCAAAGCATATCAGATGGGCACAATACTTTGCACATACCTTCAACTAGGTGGAATCGACTTACATGCCAAGTGGCACGCCCATCCCATAAGTTCTTGATTGGATAACATACCTAGCAGGTGTTTTTTTACGGATGTGCATGACACTAAGGCAAAAATGGTATTTAATGCTCGATCGACCATGCAAAGCATATCCGATGGGCACAATACTTTTCCTATACCTCAACCTAGGTGGTATTGAAATGTTCTCAAAGAGGCACACCCATCCGATAAGTACTTGGTCAGATAACATACCTAAGGGCATGTTTTTCAATACCACCTAGGTTGAGGCGTACGAAAAGTGTTGTGCCCATCGGATATCCTTTGCATGGTAGATCAAGCATTAAATACTATTTTTGCTCTAGTGTCATGCACATCCATAAAAAAACACGCTACTAGGTATGTTATCCGATCAAACACTTATGGGATGGGCGTGCCACTTTGCATGTAAGTCGATTCCACCTAGTTGAAGGTGTGTGCAAAGTATTGTGCCCATCAGATATGCTTTGCATTGTCGAACAAGCATTAAACACTATTTTGGCCTTAGTGTCATGCACAATCGTCAAAAAATGCGGTCCTAGATGTGTTATTCGACTAAGTACTTATGGGATGGGCACGCCACTTTGCATGTAAGTCAATAATACCTAGGTTGAGATGTGTGCAAAGTAGTGTGATGATCGCATATGCGTTGCATTGTGGATTACACATAAATCAACGTTTTTGCCTTAGTGTCATGGACAACAACCAATAAAAAACATGGTCCTAGGTGTGATATTCTAAAAAGTACTTATTGAATGGGCGTTCCACTTTGCATGGAATACCATACCACCGCTTTTGAGCACATGCAAAGTATTGTGCCCATCGGATATGCTTTACATGGTAGATTGAGAACTAAATACCGTTTTTTGCCTTGGTGTCATGTACAACGGTCAAAAAACATGATCGTAGGTGTATTTTTCAAACAAGTACTTATCGAATGGGGATGCCACTTTGTACACAAGTCAATACTACCTAGGTTGAGGAACGTGCAAAGTCTTGTGTCCATTGGATATGCTTTGCATAGTCGATCTCACATGATACACCATTTTGTCCCTAGTGTTATGCACAATCGTCATAAAATACATTTGGAGGTGTGTTACCAGAACAAGTACTTATGGGATGGGTGCACCACTTTGTATGCAAGTCAATAAGACCTAGGTTGAGGCATGTACAAAATTTTGTGCCCATCGGAGAAATGTAGATGCGATAATATTAGAAAATTCTCGGTATGTGTATATGTGTGTGTGTGGCAAACAATTTTGATACAAAGTAAACACCTAGTGCACAAATTATGCACTTCATACCTTGAGTAAATAAGCTTGTTGATGAGGATAAATATGCCCTTGAATAAAAGCACAGTTGTTGTATGACCACAATAGGATCGCTTTGACACCTGTGATTTTGCCCACATGTAAGTTTGCAAATAGTATAAAAAATCATATAATAATATATTAATAGTTTGCAAATGTGTATAGCAAGTGAGTAATGGGAAGTGGAAGTGGGAGTGAGGAGGGAGGAGTGGAATGGGAGAGGGAAGTAATAGGGGTGTATGATAATAAGTATAAAAAATAGTATAATAATATATTAATAGTTTTCAAATGGCAAGTGAGTAATGGGAAGTGGAAGTGAGAGTGGGGAGGGAAGAATGGAATGGGAGAGGGGAAGGTAATAGGGGAGTAGGATAATAAGGGAGTGAAATGAGTGAGGGAGTTAATAGGGGATGAAAAAGAGGAGGGTGAGATGGGGAAATATGGGATTTTGGGAAATGGGAGGAGTATGGGACATGGTGGAAATGTGGGATGGGAGTGGTGGCAATGGGGAGGAAGAAGAAATGGATGGATGGGGGGAGGGCTAATGGAAGATTGGGATGAGGGATGGGGGTCCAATGGGAGAGGGGGAGTAATGGGAGCCAATGGGAGAGGGGATAAATGAAAAGCCAATAGGAGAGAGGGGAGGAATGGAAAGCCAATAGGAGAGGAGGAGGAAAACCTAATTTTTCTTATATATTGTCTTCCTTCTTCATTCATTCTCCCCTCATTTCATTCATTGAAGCAAGAAAGCAAGGACGATCAAGAGAGCAAGGAAGGAAGAGCAAGCAAGAAAGAAAGAGCAAACTTACAAACTTTTTCCAGGTACTTGCAAATTTTTTTGATTAATTCTTTATCTATGTTTTTTTTTAAAATTTGAAGAGAGAGGAACTAGAGAGAGAAGGTTGAGGGGAGGAGAAGAAGAGGATGGAGGGGCTGGAAGGAAGGGAGGAGGAAGGGAGGGAGAGGTTGGGGCTGAGTAGAGGGGGGAAAGGAGGAGGGAAGGGGGGCAGGGGGGGGAAGGGGTGGACTGGGTCTCCCCTGGAGGGGGGAAGGGGGGAGGGGGAAGGGGGGAGGGGAGGGGGGAAGGGGGGAGGGAGAAGGGGGGAGGGGAGGGGGGGGAGGTTGGCGAGGGGAGGGGGGGGAGGGGGAAGGGGGGAGGGGAGGGGGGACGGGAAGGGGGGGGCTAGCGGCGGGGAGGGGGGGGAAGGGGGGAGTGGGGAAGGGGGGGCGGGGGTGAAGGGGGGGGAGAGGGAAGGGGGTGGGAGGGGCTCGCGGCCGCGGCCGCCAGCCCGGGGGAAGGGGGGGGGAGGAGGGGTGGGGAAAAGGGGGGGGGAAGGGCTGAGAGGGGGGGGGTGGGGGAAGGGCTGAGAGGGGGGGGTTTGGGGGGCTGGTGGTCGCGGCCGCCAGCTCGGGAGCGGGGAGGGGGGTGGGTGGGGGGAAGGGCTGAGAGGGAGGGGGGGCTGGGGGAAGGGCTGAGAGGGGGGGGGGGCTAGGGGGTTGGCGGCCGCAGCCGCCAACTCACGGGCGGGGAGGGGTGTGGGTGGGGGTGAAGGGGGGGGAGGGGGAAGGGGGTGGGAGGGGTGAAGGGGGTGGGAGGGGCTGGCGACCGCAGCCACTCCACTCACTTAAAGTAGAGCATTCCCAATGCTTCTCTCACTTTATTCCAACCCTTATCCTTATCATAGCGAACACATCGTGCCTTAGTGCACTTGTATTCTTCCATCCTAGTCTCCACTCACTTAAAGTAGAGCATTCCCAATGCTTCTCTCACTTTATTCCAACCCTTATCCTTATCATAGCGAACACATCGTGCCTTAGTGCACTTGTATTCTTCCATCCTAGTCCTTCCACAAACGCTCTCTTATTTCTTACATCCTAGTCCTTCTGATTACTTGTATTCGTCTTTCACTTTACATCTTCCCTCACTTTCTATCCCTTCAAGACACTCTCTTATTTCTTACATCCTAGTCCTAATTAACTTGTATTGGTCTTATCGCTCTCTCTCTCTCTCTCACTTTTAATATATTTCACTCGCAAGTATCAATTCCCAATGCTCCACTCACTTAAAGTACAGCATTCCCAATGCTCCGCAAAATTTTATTCAGTTGGACAATCTCCACTCACTTAAAGTAGAGTATTACCAATGCTTCTCTCACTTTATTCCAACCCTTATCCTTATTATAGTGAACACATCGTGCCTCTCACTTTATTCCAACCCTTATCCTTATAATAGTGAACACATCATGCCTTAGTGCACTTGTATTCTTCCATCCTAGTCCTTCCACAAACACTCTCTTATTTCTTACATCCTAGTCCTTCTCAGTAACTTGTATTCTTCTATCCTAGTCCTTCCACAAACACTCTCTTCTTTCATCCATCCTGATAACTTGTATTCTTCTATCCTAGTTCTTCCACAAACACTCTCTTCTTTCATCCATCCTAGTGCTTCTCATTAACTTGTTTTCTTCAATCCTAGTCCTTCCACAAACACTCTCTTCTTTCTTCCGTCGTAGTCCATCTCCCTTTCTTTATCATCTCCCCACCCATGGATGTCCTTGGCATTGTCGAAGATGTGGAGTTCGGAATTAACAGTCTCAAAGAATGGATTGCTGATCAAGGAGCATAGAGAGAGGCCAAAATTCAACAAGGTTCTCCTTTGACACACATGGAGAGAGAGGAATTTGATGCACAAAGGCACGCAGAGAGAGAGGAGACTCTCAAGATAGAAGAGAGTGAAAGACTTTTAAGACGTATGATAAAAGCAAGACAAGATCTCTTAGGCTTCTTAAGTAACCTTTGTTATTGCAGCTCTCGTCATGGGCGATTTGATGTGGATGTTGAGAGAACAATAAGAGCCTTTCAGAGAAATTATAAAGAAATAATTTGTGATTGCTTAAATTTCTTCTTTGCATGTAATTATGTTGAGGATACAGCTGTGGAGGTAGTGAAAGATTGGGTTGTTGAGAAGATAAGAGAGACCAATGATGAGATCTTCTAGACTTTGGGTGATTAAGAAGATAAGAGAGACTGTATTAAGGTGTTTTTTGACACCATATGGCTTTGAGTTATATAATCTACTTCTTGTACAAATGTGATGTGCTCTTTTTGAAATGTACTCTAGTTTTAATAACATGTCACGCCATTTTTTCTAATTTGATTTTTTAAAATCTTACTTTTTATCTCTTTTAACAATGTGATGTCCTCTATTTTTTATGTACTCTAGTTTTAATAACATCTCACATCATTTTTTCTAATTTGATTTTTTAAAATCTTCCTTTTTGACTCAATGTTTTGTTTTATAAGAGCCTCTTTTTTTAAAATGTTTTATCCAAAATTATGTCACAAAATGAATTTGGACAGTGCACGAGTTTAAAATTAATGAAATAGGTGTTAACCATTCAATTTAGCCAAATTAGCCTTATCAATTCACTCCTTTTCCATTTGTTCACATAGTGTTGAGTCATGTTATTGCATAACCATGCAAGTTAGTAGTAGTGACTATGAGGGGTGCGCATGGGAAGGTTAGTTGCAACGGCTAATGGTTTGAGTCTTCAGTAGTTCCTAACCGATATCTTGTCCTTGTACGCATGCTGTTACTAGCATTTTGACTATGTTCTTCCTAGAGAGATATATGAGCTCTTGGTTAGAGCTATATACATCTTACGTAGTGTTGTGGTGATCTTCTTCGTAGACTTCTCGGTTCTGAGAGAAGCTAGTCTCTATTGCATGCAGTTCTGTTATTTTATGCAGTTTTGTCCAAATTTCGATTCAGCGATTATGCGCCTCGATGTTTAGTAAATTCCATCTGTCAATTTCTAACAAGTGGTATCGTTTTCTTATTCTCTGTATTTTCAATAGATGATGTGCTGTGTATTCATTTGTATATCTCATAGCGTATGTGCGGTATAGTGATGCTACACATCAGTGATCACGATGTGCATTCTTACTATGCACAAAAGGAAAGTCGTGATCTGGAAAATCACCTATATCTGGTAGGGTATTTTTGCTTCATTTCATCCTCTCCCTGTTGCAATTGTGGAGGAACGTCACATGGATGATTGCAGGCAACGCCACACACACATGCAAAGGTTTAGGAGGGGATTACAGTAGTGAGGCATCACATTCATAAATTTCAAGATGAGCTCCATCTTATGCGGATGGAACCACAACACCTTGCTTACGATAGGGCAAGCACGGAGATTGCCATGACCAACCTCATTCAGTGGTCTTGGGAGCAGATTCTGAACTTGCTATCCTCACAGTAAGCATGCATGCAAACACATTTGTAGGGTGGTCGTGATCCTTTGACACCTATGACATAGATACGTCGGAGGAGGAGTGACCCCAGTCATGGAGATGAGATGTCTCAAGGTCCCCCTGGTAGACCCTATCATCTCTAGGGAACACCTTCACATTCACACTCACCACCTCGTATGCACTCAGGTCCATGTGTATAGGTCTTGTTGGATAGAAGCAAGGTGCTGAGTGCATCCTCTTCTTTGACAACGACTTTGGTAGCCTCGTGCAATCTCTTTGGTTAGGGAGGGCCATCAAGAGGAGGTGTACCGATTGTTCAACCCGTAGGAGGTGGATAGATGGAGGGACAAGTTAAGTACACCAAGCTTTCGAGGAAGGAAAGCGACGACCCGGATGCTCACATTAGGCACTTTGAGGTGTATGCGGTCAACAACCTGCCACTCATAGTAGCACTCCAATAGGAGGTAGTGTTTGAATCAACCTTGGTTGGCAAGGCGGCATAAAGGTGGCTTACAAAGTATACGGTGTACCATTTCATCACATATGATCTCATTTGCACTGTGTTCTTGAGATTGTTTTGTAAAGAGAAAAGGATATTGGAAACTCTGGAAGGACAATGGTAGTTGTCTTAGGGAGATCAAGATGTGGAGGATTATGCGGCCCAATTTTATCTACTTCTGCAATGTGTGCATGTGGCAGATTAGCCTCCCTAGGAAGTGTTGAACGACTACATCATTTTGAGGATGCCCAGTGATTTGTAGAAGACATTGGCTACACCGGATTGGGTCCAAACGGACCTCAGTGACACGGTGGTCATGGAACAAGTGGTGTGAGTGGGAGGGGCTCTACATGGCAGAGTGGCCAAGAATCCCAATTCCTCGAAAGCCAAAGCCAAGAAGAAATTTGTGAAAGCCAAGAAGTCAGATGTCTATGATCAAGGTTCAGATGATGGAAATTTTGAGAGAGCCCTGAAGAAACCTATAGTAGCAGCAATAGGTGAGGAGTTCACGACTTGGAAGCGGACAAGAAGACTCAAAAAGCCTCTAAAGGAGGGAAGGTCGCTCCAGGGAATTTTGGGGATGAGTCGATTGGCAAAGCGTTGAAAGGATTATGGTGCACACATTGCCACAATCTGGGGCATTCAGAAATGGAGTGCACACTCAATGAGAAATGGTGTGCGATATGCATGACCAACGCCCACAACACAACAGGCTACCACTATAATGGCCACATGCAACATGCAAGGGTTCAACTGCAGTGGTCTACTTTTGGTGAGCAAGATCCGGGAGCATCCTAGGAGCATCCATAGTCAATGGGACAAAGAGGTGCTAGCAATAGTGGCCACAGTGGTGGCAAATGCGATGGTGGCGGTCGTGGGAAAAATCGACCAAAAACATGTATTTTTTGTTTAGGAAAAGGCCATTGGTGGAATGAATGCCCGGATGCTCAATAGTGGGCTCGCATCCTACTACGCTGCTACCTATGGTCTCTACCACTTTGTATGCATCTAGGCATTTTCAAGCCTCTTTGATCTCTAAGGGAGTCTTGTTGCAATATTCATTGAGTGGATTTGTGGTCATATTAGAGCAAAGTGAAGGATGAGACAAAAGATCAATTAGTACACAAACATATCAAACTTTCAAAAGTTGATGGGGAAAATGCCGAGTACCTCCATGGTTCACATTATGGAGGATGATCCATTGGTATGTCAGAATACAATGTACTCTTGGGCATGACTTGGCTGCAACAAGCAAAGGTCAAGCAGAACTGGAAGCATAATGTCATCTCTATGCAAAGAGACAACAAGAAGGTGCAGGTTACAATGGGAGTAGCAAGGCCCTTTGGCAGATGCTGTGCGAACAATAGTGGTAGAGATGATGAATATGGTGGATGGCTTGGACGATGACAAAGAAGAGGCATTGTTCAAAGCCAAACCAGATTTGGTACTGCTATTTATGGTCGATGTGGAAGGAATTAAGGAGCATTATCTTCACCAGAATTTTTTTGTGGCCTCCATCAGTGCAGTCCAGGATGAGGTTGCCGAGCAACAACAAGCGGTAGCCGACATGGATTTGTAGGATCTTCTGTAGCAGGAGTGGGAATTTGAGAAATGGATGAGTCAAATCACAAGGGTGCAAGAAGATGTGCTAGACACAGTCTTTCTAGGAGAAGATGGTGCATCAAAACCGATGAAAATTAGCACTCTTCTGATAGCAAAATTTCGAACAGCATTGATAGCATTACTGATGGACTTCTCCGATGGCTTGGATCCAAAGTTCTACCAACATCGGGTGAACTTGAAGCTGGATGTGACTCTGTCCAAGACATAGAGGTATGGCATGAATCTTCATATGGACAAACAAGTGGGGGAGGAGTTAGAGTGCTTACTGAGGGTGGGATTCATAGCACCAATTGAGAACCTGGAGTGGATCTCACCAATTGTCATTGTTTTTTTTCGCAAAAAGTAGTGCTAGCTATATTGCTTGAAAACGAGAGTACAAGAAGACCTAAAGGCCGTGGGCTGTAATCACAAATTGGATACAGCTCGTGGTAACAAAATATAAAAAATTACAAGCCTCTTAGGGCATAATCATCTGAGTGTGGACAAATAGCCATAGTGGAGGTGAGTAATGCCACTGAAGACTCTGAGCAGAGTGCTGGAAGAAAAGCTCTTAATGGTCCCAGTCACGAAGGAAGTGCCGTCTCTTCTCCTTCCCTACCCGGGAGTCCCCTTGAATCTGATCCCACTGACCCTTGAGCGTGTGAATGATCATGCTCCAGATGTCTGCTAGGGTCTGGGTAGCAGAAGAAGCCTGATCTCCTAGGGTCTGCGCGCATTTGGAAGTCCAGATATGCCAACCTACAGTACTCCCTATGATCTCCCAAACTGGGTATCGAGTCATCGCTCCTGCATCTGTCTCTGTCAGATGCTAGGGGAAACTTTCCATGTATGCCCAGTTGGCCTACGTGATGAAGAAAATTGGATCCTACCGAGAGAACTCGTAAGCCAAGTGGTGTCCCACCTCGGTGCTACACCAGCAAATGGATCCCCAAGTGACTGGGTGCAGCCCTTGCTAAGATCCCCATGACTCCCTTCCACACTGTCTGAGCATGGGAATAGCTCCAAAGGCAGTGCTTCAAGGATTCCTCCTCCTGAAAACACATCTGGCAGTGCCCCTCCTACCCCATCTGCCTCAGCCATCTCCCACTGGTAGCCCCTTATGGACCACCATCCAAAAAAAGTAAGAGATCTTCCTTGGCCGCCAGCTTGCCCAAAGAGTCTTCCAGAATGTACGAAGAAAGACCAGAGATATCCCTTGGGCATACTAGCTATGTGCTTGGGTAGGTAGCCTACACTGGAGAGTCCCAAGAGCACGCCTATCGATGTGCACGCTATATGAGAAGAAGGGGGTAGGGTTCTCTGAGGTCTCCAGTGGTGGCCAACACCACTCCCCTGGGTCCCACTCCAACTCTGTCAAGGAGCGGTCCTCCCAAATCTGGAGTCTCCAGTCGATCATAGCCTCTCTACTCTGGAGATGGCTACCATCGGCGATGGAGAAGAAATGAATCCAGGAATCTGCGAAAGGGCCTACAACCACCAAAGGAATGCTGTGGGGTGTGAATTGCCCTAGCCACCTCTCATCTCCTAAGAGGAGCTGTCTGGTGATCCTACGAATCCTCCAACCTACAGGAATGGCAGCATCAATCTCTACTTGCCGAACCTGGTTCCCACATGCTGTACCTACTGCTGCTGCCAGCTCGTCTGGGCCCAACTGGTTATAGATGTCCCTCCAAACTCGGAGTGAGTGCACAGGCCCACACGCCCAGAGCACCCAAGGGATATGGGATCTCTCTCCAAGCTGGCGACCTGTATCATCTGTCACCTGGATACTCCAAATTAGGGGCTGTCTATCTCCTCTCTCAGCAGCTGGGGGGAACCTAGGAGAGGCTGTGCCGCAGCTTCCTCCAGACTGAGAAGAGGCTGTGGAGGAAGGGGGAGCAGGGCTGAGTCAGTGGGGCTGAAGTGAAAATCCACCGGATAGAAGGCTGCCAATCACCCCCTCTCTAGGGGATACACGTGCTGAGACCGTGCTGAAGTAAGAGCTTCCACGTCTACCCTCTTGGGGTCAGGCCACAGATAACTAACTTGCCAAGTAATGCCTGACTCTGAAGTTTTGGATCTATGATGCCAAGACCGCCCTCTGTCTGGGGGAGAATGACCGTCTGCCAAGCGACCCGGGCTCTGGTGGTGCCGGAACCATCTGAGCTAGACCACAAAAAGTTCTGCACCAGTCTCCTTAGTTGTACGCACGATCTCGAGAAGAACCAGTAGGATGCCACATACCAAGCGATGGCTAGAAGGACCTGATTGACCACAAGGGCCCTGCCTGCTAGAAATAGCCGAGAGCTATGCTCTAGAATGCTAGCTTCTGTCGTATGGAAGCTAGGACCGGTAGGAACTACTGAGTCGGCATGGTATCCAGCCCTAGTTGGAATCCCAGGTAACATGTCGTCTGTCCTCTAGGGACCCAGCGAAACCCTAGGAAAATACCCCGCTGTGAGCTGGCTCCCAGATACATAAGAAAACCAATTGACTTATGCTAGTTGATTTTTGCCCCAGCGGCTAGGCAGAAAACCTCTAGAGATAGTCTCACTCACTCTAGTGACTCAATATCATCCTGCACATATAGGGCCATGTCGTCTGCATACTCGGAGTCCAAAATTTCTGCATCGTCCCTGATAGGGAGCCGCATCCCTCAAAGACCAGTGGTACGGGCTCGTAGGAAGTGAGTCATGGCCTCCACAAAAAAGAGGAAGAGGTAGGGCACAAGCGGGTAGCCCTGATGTACCAAGCGCTCGATGGTGAATCTCTCTCCCATCCTGCCACTGATGATAATTCGGCTGGAGGCCGATCTGTAGAGGCTAGCAATACCTCTAATCCACTCGTCTGGGAAACCGAACGGAGAAAGTGTGCCCTCTAAAAAGGACCAATCTACCCTATCATATGCCTTTTCAAAGTCAAGGAGTATGGCTAGGTGCTAGCCACTATGCTGGGCCCACTCCGTCACCTCTGAGAACATGAAGATGTTGTCCAAAATGCTACGATCTTGGACAAAACTAGTCCGGGTGTCGTGGATCAAGTCATGTAGCAGGGGTCGAATGCGGCTACTGATCATCTTGGTGAGGATTTTATAGGTAGTCGGAAGGAGGGTGATAGGGCACCATTGTTTGATCTCTTGACGGTCCCCCCCTTTGGGGATGAGGCAAATCAAGCCTATCGCAAGGTTCTCTGGCATCTATCCACTGGAAAAGATATGCTAGAAGGCTGTGAGCAGGGGCTGGTGGATTTGCTCCCAAAAGGTGGTGAAAAAAGCTCTAGAGAGCCCATCCTCACCTGGGCATTTCTACCCATCAATATCGCTCACAGCATCTTGCATCTCTGAAACGATGAACAGGGCGAGAAGGGCCTCACTCATGCTAGACTGCATGAGCGTCAGTGTATACCTCCACACCTCCTCCCTTCAATAGCAGGCATGAGGGTCTGGGGGATCCTGCTGGAACAGGGATCTATAGAAATCTCTCATCAAGTCCCTGACTTCGTCTAGATCTGTCCTGACACTACCATCCTACGCCTTAAGAGATCGGAGCTATTCCCCGCTGACCTCTGGCCATGAGTCTTGAAGAACTCTCTGCACATCCTGTCACCTTTCCTAGCCCAAAAGGACTTGGAAGCGTGGAACAAGAACTTTGAGCATCTCTAGGTGATCTCCTCTAACATGGCTCGAGCTCTAACCTCCTGTCGTCTGAGCTCCTCGGAGCTTGGGGAAGACTGCTACATCTGTTGTATTGAGGCAAGGTCTCGTCTGAGGCCCCTCTCCTTCGCCCACCACTGCTGCCTAACCAGAGTCACCTCCTGCTGACATGTGAGGCTAGAATCGGTGAGAAGCTGAGATACCTGAGCTGCC